>NC_088227.1:36258896-36261396 GCF_036934945.1 Oncorhynchus masou masou | reverse complement strand
TGTAGTTCAGTACGCTAAACCCTCACACACTCTGAGAATATGTGTGTATATGTGTGTGTGTGTGTGTGTGTGTGTTGGGGTGGGAGGGAGTTACGATCAGTTTTAATTATTATATTCTGTCAGACTGTCTGTCTCTATTCCTATCAGCCTCCATTCCTGTATCCCTGTATCCCTCTGTCTGTCTGTCTGTATCCCTCTGTCTGTCTGTCTGTATCCCTGTGTCTGTCTTTCTGTATCCCACTGTCTGTCTGTCTGTCTGTATCCCTGTGTCTGTCTGTCTGTATCCCTGTGTCTGTCTGTCTGTCTGTCTGTCTGTCTGTCTGTCTGTCTGTCTGTCTGTCTGTCTGTCTGTCTGTATCCCTGTGTCTGTCTGTCTGTATCCCTGTGTCTGTCTGTCTGTATCCCTGTGTCTGTCTGGCTGTCTGTCTGTCTGTCTGTATCCCTGTGTCTGTCTGTCTGTCTGTCTGTCTGTCTGTCTGTCTGTCTGTATCCCTGTGTCTGTCTGTCTGTCTGTCTGTGTCTGTATGTCTGTCTGTCTGTCTGTCTGTCTGTATCCCTGTGTCTGTCTGTCTGTCTGTATCCCTGTGTCTGTCTGTCTGTCTGTCTGTCTGTATCCCTGTGTCTGTCTGTCTGTATCCCTGTGTCTGTCTGTCTGTATCCCTGTGTCTGTCTGTCTGTATCCCTGTGTCTGTCTGTCTGTCTCTCTGTCTGTATCCCTCTGTCTGTCTGTCTGTCTGTCTGTCTGTCTGTCTGTCTGTATCCCTCTGTCTGTCTGTCTGTCTGTCTGTCTGTCTGTATCCCTCTGTCTGTCTGTCTGTCTGTCTGTCTGTCTGTCTGTCTGTCTGTCTGTCTGTCTGTCTGTCTCCCTCTGTCTGTCTCTCTGTATCCCTCTGGCTGTCTGTCTGTCTGTCTGTCTGTATCCCTCTGTCTGTCTGTCTGTCTGTCTGTATCCCTCTGTCTGTCTGTCTGTCTGTCTCCTTCTGTCTGTCTGTATCCTTCTGTCTGTCTGTCTGTCTGTCTGTCTGTCTGTCTGTCTGTCTGTCTGTCTGTCTGTCTGTCTGTCTGTATCCCTCTGTCTGTCTGTCTGTCTGTCTGTCTGTATCCCTCTGTCTGTCTGTCTGTCTGTCTGTCTGTCTGTATCCCTCTGTCTGTCTGTCTGTATCCCTCTGTCTGTCTGTCTGTCTGTCTGTCTGTCTGTCTGTCTGTCTGTATCCCTCTGTCTGTCTGTCTGTCTGTCTGTCTGTCTGTCTGTATCCCTCTGTCTGTCTGTCTGTCTGTATCCCTCTGTCCCTCTGTCTGTCTGTCTGTCTCTCTGTATCCCTCTGGCTGTCTGTCTGTCTGTCTGTCTGTATCCCTCTGTCTGTCTGTCTGTATCCCTCTGTCTGTCTGTCTGTCTGTCTGTATCCCTCTGTCTGTCTGTCTGTCTGTCTGTATCCTTCTGTCTGTCTGTCTGTCTGTCTGTCTGTATCCCTCTGTCTGTCTGTCTGTCTGTCTGTCTGTCTGTCTGTCTGTCTGTCTGTCTGTCTGTCTGTCTGTATCCCTCTGTCTGTCTGTCTGTCTGTATCCCTCTGTCTGTCTCTCTGTATCCCTCTGGCTGTCTGTCTGTCTGTCTGTCTGTCTGTATCCCTCTGTCTGTCTGTCTGTCTGTCTGTCTGTCTGTCTGTCTGTATCCCTCTGTCTGTCTGTCTGTATCCCTCTGTCTGTCTCTCTGTATCCCTCTGTCTGTCTGTCTGTCTGTCTGTCTGTATCCCTCTGTCTGTCTGTCTGTCTGTCTGTCTGTCTGTCTGTCTGTCTGTCTGTCTGTCTGTCTGTATCCCTCTGTCTGTCTGTCTGTCTGTCTGTCTGACTGACTGTCTGTCTGTCTGTCTGTCTGTATTACCTGCTCCACTGTCTATGTGGAACTGCAACATGTGCCCAGTGGGACCTGAGAGACCCTCCCTGCCTCCTCCCGTTGCCCTGTTGAGGACCCCTGACTGCCCTGGCCAATGGGGAGAGAGTGATGCATGGATACACATGGAGCCCCTCCCCCCAAAAAACAATGACAGAAGCCCCCTGGATGTACTCTCCCCCCCCCCCCCCCACACACACACTAGAACTATGGCAACACCGCTGGCTAGAGAAAGGGAGAGGAGAGAGGGGGATGGATGGAGGCATGGTCCCCCGGCCCAGAGAAAAGCAAAAATACCAGACAAGACTGCAGCTAAACTATGGAACTAAGAGACAAAGAGAGAGAAAGAACGGAGAAAAAAGAGAGAGAGAGAGAGAGAGAGAGAGAGAGAGAGAGAGAGAGAGAGAGAGTGCAACACCACGAGAGCAGATTGATGACATCTACAGACATCCAGCAACACCACGGGAGCAGATTGATGACATCTACAGACATCCAGCAACACCACGGGAGCAGATCGATGACATCTACAGACATCCAGCAACACCACTGGAGCAGATCAATGACATCTACAAACACCCAGCAACACCACGGGAGCAGATCGATGACATCTAC
>NC_088227.1:36178896-36253896 GCF_036934945.1 Oncorhynchus masou masou | reverse complement strand
ATGGGAGAAACTCCCCAAATACAAGTGTGCCAAGCTTGTAGCATCATATCCAAGAAGACTCAAGGCTGTAATCGCTGCCAACGGTGCTTCAACAAACTGCCCAAGGGTCTGAATACTTATGCAAATGTAATTTTCAGTTGTTTTTTTTAATACATTTTCAAAAATGTCTTAATCTGTTTTTGCTTTGTTATTAAGGGGTATTGTGCGTAGATTGATGAGGGAAAAAACTATTTAATCCATTTTAGAATAAGGCTGTAACAAAATGTGGAAAAAGTCTCGGGATTTGTGTACTTTCCGAACACACTGTATGTATGTGTAGGTGTATTTGTTTGAGTAAACTTTTGAAACATCATGTGTGAATATGCTGAGTAACTGTGTCTGTGTGTTTCTCTGTGTGTGTGTGTGTGTGTGTGTAGCAGAGCTTGCATTGGGCTAGACCCTGACAATACAGCTACCTAATACAGAGTGCCAAGAATACAAAACACACATCTGCCAACAACCCTAATCGCTTTACACGGCAACCTGATAGTCGCTGCAGAAACACCCTAAAACGGCCTGACGACGGGTTGTCATGACGATCGGCCACGGAGATCAATGGCAGAGGGGTGGGTAGAGGTGGAGGGACGTGGGGAGGGGTTGGGAGGTACAGCAAGTGGCGAGTGCGGAGGCTGGATCAGGGAGAAAGATCTCTTAGTGGACGGCGACGCATGCTAAGCTAAATGCCCGGGGGTAAATCAATGGACCAATAAGAGAAGAGGTTTAAGGAGCGGGATGAGGGGACTGTTTCTGTGTTTCTGTGCTGAGCTCAGCAGAAAAACAAAGGCACTGTAACACAAATTATGCAAAGAGGAAGATTTAGGAGGAGAGGAAGAGGAGAGGGCTGTGACATTGGGCAGGGAGGGGAGGAGAGGAAGAGGAGAGGGCTGTGACATTGGGCAGGGAGGGGAGGAGAGGAAGAGGAGAGGGCTGTGACATTGGGCAGGGAGGGGAGGAGAGGAAGAGGAGAGGGCTGTGACATTGGGCAGGGAGGGGAGCAGAGAATGAGAGGAGGGGAGAGGATGATAGGAGGGAAGAAGAGGAGAGCAGAGTTGAGGAGAGCAGAGTTGAGGAGAGTAGAGCAGAGGAGAGCAGAGTTGAGGAGAGCAGAGGAGAGTAGAGCAGAGGAGAGTAGAGCAGAGAGCAGAGTTGAGGAGAGCAGAGTTCAGGAGAGGGGAAGTGAGGAGAGGAGGAGTTCCAACCTCCTCCACCAATGACATGTCCCACAGGGGAGAGGGATAGAAGAGAGGGGAGGGAGAAAGGGGAGGAGGAGGAGTTCTTCTGCAGCTCTCCAAAGATGAGACTCAATTCCCAAAGCAGCGCCTAAGGGGGAGAGAGGGGAGGGAGAGGAGGAAGAGAGGGGAGGGAACAAGGGAGAGAGGGGCGGGAGAGGCGGGAGAGAGAGAGAGAGGGAGAGATGTCCCTGGTTGGCTCTCTGCTCCACACGACTACTCTAGAATTCTCCAGGGCTAACCTTCAGCACTTCCTCTGGCTATACTGACTGTATGCTACTGTGGCACCCACCCGCCTATTCTCTGGTACAAGGACATTCACATGCATGTCTTCTCATATATATTAACAAAAACACATACATAAACAACAACAATGCTAAAATAAATGCTCCCCTCCCCACAGGCACACCACGACTAGATGAGTAATGAATGACAGAGAATGAACAGTGGAGGAGTTCTAGAGAGGCATGGGGAGAGAAGTATGGTACATTATCCTATCTCCAACCCTACTGTACTGAACACTATCCTATCTCCAACCCTACTGAACACTATCCTATCTCCAACCCTACTGAACACTATCCTATCTCCAACGCTACTGAACACTATCCTATCTCCAACCCTACTGTACTGAACACTATCCTATCTCCAACCCTACTGAACACTATCCTATCTCCAACCCTACTGTACACTATCCTATCTCCAACCCTACTGTACACTATCCTATCTCCAACCCTACTGTACACTATCCTATCTCCAACCCTACTGAACACTATCCTATCTCCAACCCTACTGTACACTATCCTATCTCCAACCCTACTGTACACTATCCTATCTCCAACCCTACTGTACACTATCCTATCTCCAACCCTACTGTACACTATCCTATCTCCAACCCTACTGTACACTATCCTATCTCCAACCCTACTGTACACTATCCTATCTCCAACGCTACTGAACACTATCCTATCTCCAACCCTACTGAACACTATCCTATCTCCAACCCTACTGTACTGAACACTATCCTATCTCCAACCCTACTGAACACTATCCTATCTCCAACCCTACTGTACACTATCCTATCTCCAACCCTACTGAACACTATCCTATCTCCAACCCTACTGAACACTATCCTATCTCCAACCCTACTGTACACTATCCTATCTCCAACCCTACTGTACACTATCCTATCTCCAACCCTACTGTACACTATCCTATCTCCAACCCTACTGTACACTATCCTATCTCCAACCCTACTGTACACTATCCTATCTCCAACCCTACTGTACACTATCCTATCTCCAACCCTACTGTACACTATCCTATCTCCAACCCTACTGTACACTATCCTATCTCCAACCCTACTGTACACTATCCTATCTCCAACCCTACTGTACACTATCCTATCTCCAACTCTACTGTACACTATCCTATCTCCAACCCTACTGTACACTATCCTATCTCCAACCCTACTGTACACTATCCTATCTCCAACCCTACTGTACACTATCCTATCTCCAACCCTACTGTACACTATCCTATCTCCAACCCTACTGAACACTATCCTATCTCCAACCCTACTAAACACTATCCTATCTCCAACCCTACTGAACACTATCCTATCTCCAACCCTACTGAACACTATCCTATCTCCAACCCTACTGTACTGAACACTATCCTATCTCCAACCCTACTGAACACTATCCTATCTCCAACCCTACTGTACACTATCCTATCTCCAACCCTACTGTACACTATCCTATCTCCAACCCTACTGAACACTATCCTATCTCCAACCCTACTGAACACTATCCTATCTCCAACCCTACTGAACACTATCCTATCTCCAACCCTACTGTACTGAACACTATCCTATCTCCAACCCTACTGAACACTATCCTATCTCCAACCCTACTGTACTGAACACTATCCTATCTCCAACCCTACTGAACACTATCCTATCTCCAACCCTACTGTACACTATCCTATCTCCAACCCTACTGTACACTATCCTATCTCCAACCCTACTGTACACTATCCTATCTCCAACCCTACTGTACACTATCCTATCTCCAACCCTACTGTACACTATCCTATCTCCAACCCTACTGTACACTATCCTATCTCCAACCCTACTGTACACTATCCTATCTCCAACCCTACTGTACACTATCCTATCTCCAACCCTACTGTACTGTACACTATCCTATCTCCAACCCTACTGTACACTATCCTATCTCCAACCCTACTGTACACTATCCTATCTCCAACCCTACTGTACACTATCCTATCTCCAACCCTACTGAACACTATCCTATCTCCAACCCTACTGAACACTATCCTATCTCCAACCCTACTGAACACTATCCTATCTCCAACCCTACTGAACACTATCCTATCTCCAACCCTACTGTACTGAACACTATCCTATCTCCAACCCTACTGAACACTATCCTATCTCCAACCCTACTGTACACTATCCTATCTCCAACCCTACTGTACACTATCCTATCTCCAACCCTACTGTACACTATCCTATCTCCAACCCTACTGAACACTATCCTATCTCCAACCCTACTGTACACTATCCTATCTCCAACCCTACTGTACACTATCCTATCTCCAACGCTACTGAACACTATCCTATCTCCAACGCTACTGAACACTATCCTATCTCCAACCCTACTGTACTGAACACTATCCTATCTCCAACCCTACTGAACACTATCCTATCTCCAACCCTACTGAACACTATCCTATCTCCAACCCTACTGAACACTATCCTATCTCCAACCCTACTGAACACTATCCTATCTCCAACCCTACTGTACACTATCCTATCTCCAACCCTACTGTACACTATCCTATCTCCAACCCTACTGTACACTATCCTATCTCCAACCCTACTGTACACTATCCTATCTCCAACCCTACTGTACACTATCCTATCTCCAACCCTACTGTACACTATCCTATCTCCAACCCTACTGTACACTATCCTATCTCCAACCCTACTGTACACTATCCTATCTCCAACCCTACTGTACACTATCCTATCTCCAACCCTACTGTACACTATCCTATCTCCAACCCTACTGTACACTATCCTATCTCCAACTCTACTGTACACTATCCTATCTCCAACCCTACTGTACACTATCCTATCTCCAACCCTACTGTACACTATCCTATCTCCAACCCTACTGTACACTATCCTATCTCCAACCCTACTGAACACTATCCTATCTCCAACCCTACTAAACACTATCCTATCTCCAACCCTACTGAACACTATCCTATCTCCAACCCTACTGAACACTATCCTATCTCCAACCCTACTGTACTGAACACTATCCTATCTCCAACCCTACTGAACACTATCCTATCTCCAACCCTACTGTACACTATCCTATCTCCAACCCTACTGTACACTATCCTATCTCCAACCCTACTGAACACTATCCTATCTCCAACCCTACTGAACACTATCCTATCTCCAACCCTACTGAACACTATCCTATCTCCAACCCTACTGTACTGAACACTATCCTATCTCCAACCCTACTGAACACTATCCTATCTCCAACCCTACTGTACTGAACACTATCCTATCTCCAACCCTACTGAACACTATCCTATCTCCAACCCTACTGTACTGAACACTATCCTATCTCCAACCCTACTGAACACTATCCTATCTCCAACCCTACTGTACACTATCCTATCTCCAACCCTACTGTACACTATCCTATCTCCAACCCTACTGTACACTATCCTATCTCCAACCCTACTGTACACTATCCTATCTCCAACCCTACTGTACTGTACACTATCCTATCTCCAACCCTACTGTACACTATCCTATCTCCAACCCTACTGTACACTATCCTATCTCCAACCCTACTGTACACTATCCTATCTCCAACCCTACTGTACACTATCCTATCTCCAACCCTACTGAACACTATCCTATCTCCAACCCTACTGAACACTATCCTATCTCCAACCCTACTGAACACTATCCTATCTCCAACCCTACTGTACTGAACACTATCCTATCTCCAACCCTACTGAACACTATCCTATCTCCAACCCTACTGTACTGAACACTATCCTATCTCCAACCCTACTGAACACTATCCTATCTCCAACCCTACTGTACACTATCCTATCTCCAACCCTACTGTACACTATCCTATCTCCAACCCTACTGTACACTATCCTATCTCCAACCCTACTGTACACTATCCTATCTCCAACCCTACTGTACTGTACACTATCCTATCTCCAACCCTACTGTACACTATCCTATCTCCAACCCTACTGTACACTATCCTATCTCCAACCCTACTGTACTGAACACTATCCTATCTCCAACCCTACTGTACACTATCCTATCTCCAACCCTACTGAACACTATCCTATCTCCAACCCTACTGTACACTATCCTATCTCCAACCCTACTGAACACTATCCTATCTCCAACCCTACTGTACACTATCCTATCTCCAACCCTACTGTACTGTACACTATCCTATCTCCAACCCTACTGAACACTATCCTATCTCCAACCCTACTGTACTGTACACTATCCTATCTCCAACCCTACTGTACTGAACACTATCCTATCTCCAACCCTACTGTACTGAACACTATCCTATCTCCAACCCTACTGAACACTATCCTATCTCCAACCCTACTGTACACTATCCTATCTCCAACCCTACTGAACACTATCCTATCTCCAACCCTACTGTACACTATCCTATCTCCAACCCTACTGTACTGTACACTATCCTATCTCCAACCCTACTGAACACTATCCTATCTCCAACCCTACTGTACACTATCCTATCTCCAACCCTATTGTAACAAACACTATCCTCTAACTCCACTGAACACTATCGATCTTCAACTCTACTGAACACCATCTATTTCCAACCCTAGTGTAAAGTACTCCACTGTATGGGCTTTGCTATTGATGGACAGAAGAAGGTAAGGCAAGGGGGGGTAGATAGAAGGCAAGGGGGAGGGGGTAGATAGAAGGTAAGGGGGAGGGGGTAGATAGAAGGGGAGGGGGTAGATAGAAGGTAAGGGGGATGGGGGTAGATAGAAGGTAAGGGGGATGGGGGTAGATAGAAGGTAAGGGGGGGAGGGGGTAGATAGAAGGGGAGGGGGTAGATCGAAGGTAAGGGGGTTGATAGAAGGTAAGGGGGAGGGGGTAGATAGAAGGTAAGGGGGAGGGGGTAGATAGAAGGGGAGGGGGTAGATAGAAGGGGGAGGGGGTAGATAGAAGGTAAGGGGGGTTTACCTGGTCCAAGGTAGAGTACCTTGACTTGAGCGTGATGACCTCATCCAGGTGAGCCCTGAACTCTCTCCGTGAGGCCTGGAGAAAGCCACAGGATAGGTCACTCGCCTTCACACACGCCATCAAGCGTCACACACCACATACGCACACACACACACACAGGCACGCAGGTAGGAAAGCATGCAAATGTCCTGGTACATTACATTAGAACACATGTATAGTTTTGACCTAACACACACACATACACGTGGGCACACAATCACATGCACGCACGCAAGCACGGACGCACGCACACATACACACACACACACACACACAGTGAAACAAAAACACACACACCCACCCACAAGCTACCCATGAGACACACACACACACACACAGAGAGATCCAAGCCAGGACTACTGCCCAGACACACAGAGAGATCCAAGCCAGGACTACTGCCCAGACACACAGAGAGATCCAAGCCAGGACTACTGCCCAGACACACAGAGAGATCCAAGCCAGGACTACTGCCCAGACACACAGAGAGATCCAAGCCAAGTATACTTCCGGCGCCGACAGAGATGGCCGCCTCGCTTCGCGTTCCTAGGAAACTATGCAGTTTTTTGTTTTTTTTTACGTGTTATTTCTTACATTAGTACCCCAGGTCATCTTAGGTTTCATTACATACAGTCGAGAAGAACTACTGAATATAAGATCAGCGTCAACTCACCATCAGTACGACCAAGAATATGACTGTCGCGAAGCGGATCCTGTGTTCTGCCTTTCAACCAGGACAACGGAATGGATCCCAGCCGGCGACCCAAAAAAACGACTTCGTAAAAGAGGGAAACAAAGGCGGTCTTCTGGTCAGGCTACGTAGACGGGCACATCGTGCACCACTCCCTAGCATTCTTCTCACCAATGTCCAGTCTCTTGACAACAAGGTTGATGAAATCCGAGCAAGGGTAGCATTCCAGAGGGACATCAGAGACTGTAACGTTCTTTGCTTCACGGAAACATGGCTCACTGGAGAGACGCTCTCGGTGGCGGTGCAGCCAGCGGGTTTCTCCACGCATCGCGCCGACAGAAACAAACACCTTTCTGGTAAGAAGAGGGGTGGGGGCGTATGCCTTATGGCTAATGAGACGTGGTGTGATCACAGAAACATACAGGAACTCAAATCCTTCTGTTCACCTGATTTAGAATTCCTCAAAATCAAATGCAGACCGCATTATCTACCAAGAGAATTCTCTTCGATTATAATCACAGCCGTATATATTCCCCCCAAGCAGACACATCGATGGCTCTGAACGAACTTTATTTGACTCTTTGCAAACTGGAATCCATACATCCTGAGGCTGCATTCATTGTAGCTGGGGATTTTAACAAGCCTAATCTGAAAACAAGACTCCCTAAAATGTATCAGCATATCGATTGCGCCACCAGGGCTGGCAAAACCTTGGATCACTGTTATTCTAACTTCCGCGACGCATATAAGGCCCTGCCCCGCCCCCCTTTCGGAAAAGCTGACCACGACTCCATTTTGCTGATCCCTGCCTACAGACAGAAACTGAAACAAGAAGCTCCCACGCTGAGGTCTGTCCAACGCTGGTCCGACCAAGCTGATTCCACACTCCAAGACCGCTTCCATCACGTGGACAGGGACATGTTTCATATTGCGTTAGGCAACAACATTGACGAATACGCTGATTCGGTGTGCGAGTTCATTAGAACGTGTGTTGAAGATGTCGTTCCCATAGCAACGATTAAGACATTCCCTAACCAGAAACCGTGGATTGATGGCAGCATTCGCGTGAAACTGAAAGCGCGAACCACTGGTTTTAATCAGGGCAAGATGACTGGTAATATGACTGAATACAAACAGTGCAGCTATTCCCTCCGTAAGGCTACCAAACAAGCTAAGCGTCAGTATAGAGACAAAGTAGAATCTCAATTCAACGGCTCAGACACAAGAGGTATGTGGCAGGGTCTACAGTCAATCACGGACTATAAGAATAAATCCAGCTCAGTCACGAACCAGGATGTCTTGCTCCCAGGCAGACTAAATAACTTTTTAATGCCCGCTTTGAGGACAATACAGTGCCACTGACACGGCCTGCAACGGATACATGCGGTCTCCCCTTCACTGCAGCCGAGGTGAGTAAAACATTTAAACGTGTTAACCCTCGCAAGGCTGCAAGCCCAGACGGCATCCCCAGCCGCGCCCTCAGAGCATGTGCAGACCAGCTGGCTGGTGTGTTTACGGACATATTCAATCAATCCCTATACCAGTCTGCTGTTCCCACATGCTTCAAGAGGGCCACCATTGTTCCTGTTCCCAAGAAAGCTAAGGTAACTGGGCTAAACGACTACCGCCCCGAGGCACTCACTTCCGTCATCATGAAGTGCTTTGAGAGACTAGTCAAGGACCATATCACCTCCACCCTACCTGACACCATAGACCCACTCCAATTTGCTTACCGCCCAAATAGGTCCACAGACGACGCAATCTCAACCACACTGCACACTGCCCTAACCCATCTGGACAAGAGGAATACCTATGTGAGAATGCTGTTCATCGACTACAGCTCGGCATTTAACACCATATTACCCTCCAAGCTCGTCATCAAGCTCGAGACCCTGGGTCTCGACCCCGCCCTGTGCAACTGGGTACTGGACTTCCTGACGGGCCGCCCCCAGGTGGTGAGGGTAGGCAACAACATCTCCACCCCGCTGATCCTCAACACTGGGGCCCCACAAGGGTGCGTTCTGAGCCCTCTCCTGTACTCCCTGTTCACCCACGACTGCGCGGCAACGCACACCTCCAACTCAATCAAGTTTGAGGACGACACAACAGTGGTAGGCTTGATTACCAACAACGACGAGACGGCCTACAGGGAGGAGGTGAGGGCCCTCGGAGTGTGGTGTCAGGACAATAACCTCACACTCAACGTCAACAAAACTAAGGAGATGATTGTGGACTTCAGGAAACAGCAGAGGGAACACCCTCCTATCCACATCGATGGAACAGTAGTGGAGAGGGTAGTAAGTTTTAAGTTCCTCGGCATACACATCACAGACAAACTGAATTGGTCCACTCACACAGACATCATCGTGAAGAAGGCGCAGCAGTGCCTCTTCAACCTCAGGAGGCTGAAGAAATTCGGCTTGTCACCAAAAGCACTCACAAACTTCTACAGATGCACAATCAAGAGCATCCTGGCGGGCTGTATCACCGCAACTGCTCCGCCCACAACCGTAAGGCTCTCCAGAGGGTAGTGAGGTCTGCAAACGTATCACCGGGGGCAAACTACCTGCCCTCCAGGACACCTACACCACCCGATGTTACAGGAAGGCCACAAAGATCATCAAGGACAACACCCACCCGAGCCACTGCCTGTTCACCCCGCTATCACCCAGAAGGCGAGGTCAGTACAGGTGCATCAAAGCTGGGACCGAGAGACTGAAAAATAGCTTCTATCTCAAGGCCATCAGACTGTTAAACAGCAACCACTAACATTGAGTGGCTGCTGCCAACACACTGACTCAACTCCAGCCACTTCAATAATGGGAATTGATGGGAAAGGATGTAAAATATATCACTAGCCACTTTAAACAATGCTACCTAATATAATGTTTACATACCCTACATTATTCATCTCATATGTATACGTATATACTGTACTCTATCATCTACTGCATCCTTATGTAATACATGTATCACTAGCCACTTTAACTATGCTGCCACTTTGTTTAAATACTCATCTCATATGTATATACTGTACTCGATACCATCTACTGTATCTTGCCTATGCTGCTCTGCACCATCACTCATTCATATCTTTATGTACATATTCTTTATCCCCTTACACTGTGTATAAGAAATTAGTTTTGGAATTGTTAGTTAGATTACTTGTTGGTTATTACTGCATTGTCGGAACTGGAAGAATAAGCATTTCGCTACACTTGCATTAACATCTGCTAACCATGTGTATGTGACAAATAAAATTTGATTTGATTTGAAGCCAGGACTACTGCCCAGACACACAGTGAGATCCAAGCCAGGACTACTGCCCAGACACACAGAGAGATCCAAGCCAGGACTACTGCCCAGACACACAGAGAGATCCAAGCCAGGACTACTGCCCAGACACACAGTGAGATCCAAGCCAGGACTACTGCCCAGACACACAGAGAGATCCAAGCCAGGACTACTGCCCAGACACACAGAGAGATCCAAGCCAGGACTACTGCCCAGACACACAGAGAGATCCAAGCCAGGACTACTGCCCAGACACACAGAGATCCAAGCCAGGACTACTGCCCAGACACACAGAGAGATCCAAGCCAGGACTACTGCCCAGACACACAGAGAGATCCAAGCCAGGACTACTGCCCAGACACACAGAGATCCAAGCCAGGACTACTGCCCAGACACACAGAGATCCAAGCCAGGACTACTGCCCAGACACACAGAGATCCAAGCCAGGACTACTGCCCAGACACACAGAGATCCAAGCCAGGACTACTGCCCAGACACACAGAGATCCAAGCCAGGACTACTGCCCAGACACACAGAGAGATCCAAGCCAGGACTACTGCCCAGACACACAGAGAGATCCAAGCCAGGACTACTGCCCAGACACACAGAGAGATCCAAGCCAGGACTACTGCCCAGACACACAGAGAGATCCAAGCCAGGACTACTGCCCAGACACAGAGAGATCCAAGCCAGGACTACTGCCCAGACACACAGAGATCCAAGCCAGGACTACTGCCCAGACACACAGAGATCCAAGCCAGGACTACTGCCCAGACACACAGAGAGATCCAAGCCAGGACTACTGCCCAGACACACAGAGAGATCCAAGCCAGGACTACTGCCCAGACACACAGAGATATCCAAGCCAGGACTACTGCCCAGACACACAGAGAGATCCAAGCCAGGACTACTGCCCAGACACAGAGAGATCCAAGCCAGGACTACTGCCCAGACACACATACAGCAATCCATTTTTTTAAAGAAAATACTTTGCAAAAAAAAGTCCACTGACTGCAAAACAAGCACTACTACGACGATACAGAATCAAAAATGGATGAAATAACAACCAAATAATGTGATGGCAACTTCTCAAGAGTTTTCACTCCAAACTAAAGCACATTTTGCATGGGGTCTGACAGGGAGTTATAGTTAGTGAGTGTTGGTGAGAGACTGAGTGTTGGTGAGAGACTGAGTGTTGGTGAGAGACTGAGTGTTGGTGAGAGACTGAGTGTTGGTGAGAGAGTGAGTTAGTGTTGGTGAGAGAGTGAGTTAGTGTTAGTGAGAGACTTAGTGTTAGTGAGAGACTTAGTGTTAGTGAGAGACTTAGTGTTAGTGAGAGACTTAGTGTTAGTGAGAGACTTAGTGTTAGTGAGAGACTTAGTGTTAGTGAGAGACTTAGTGTTAGTGAGAGACTTAGTGTTAGTGAGAGACTTAGTGTTATTGAGAGACTTAGTGTTAGTGAGAGACTTAGTGTTAGTGAGAGACTTAGTGTTAGTGAGTTAGTTAGTGAGTTAGTGAGTTAGTTAGTGAGTTAGTTAGTGAGTTAGTTAGTGAGTGAAGGACAGTGATATTGGCTGTGTGTGTGTTGGTGTACTGGTGGAAAAAAAGGTCTATTTTCTCTTGGTTGAATCAACATCGTTTACGCATTTCAACAAATAAATACACTGCTCAAAAAAATAAAGGGAACACTAAAATACCACATCCTAGATCTGAATGAATGAAATATTCTTATGAAATACTTTTTTCTTTACATAGTTGAATGTGCTGACAACAAAATCACACAAAAATGATCAGTGGAAATCAAATGTATCAACCCACGGAGGTCTGGATTTGGAGTTACACTCAAAATTAAAGTGGACAACCACACTACAGGCTGATCCAACTTTGATGTAATGTCCTTAAAACAAGTCAAAGTGAGGCTCAGTAGTGTGTGTGGCCTCCACATGCCTGTATGACCTCCCTACAACGCCTGGGCATGCTCCTGATGAGGTGGTGGATGGTCTCCTGAGGGATCTCCTCCCAGACCTGGACTAAAGCATCCGCCAACTCCTGGACAGTCTGTGGTGCAACGTGGCGTTGGTGGATGGAGCGAGACATGATGTCCCAGATGTGCGCAATTGGATTCAGGTCTGGGGAACGGGCGGGCCAGTCCATAGCATCAATGCCTTCCTCTTGCAGGAACTGCTGACACACTCCAGCCACACGAGGTCTAGCATTGTCTTGCATTAGGAGGAACCCATGGCCAATCGCACCAGCATATGGTCTCACAAGGGGTCTGAGGATCTCATCTCAGTACCTAATGGCAGTCAGGCTACCTCTGGCGAGCACATGGAGGGCTGTGCGTCCCCCCCAAAGAAATGCCACCCCACACCATGACTGACCCACCGCCAAACCGGTCATGCTGGAGGATGTTGCAGGCAGCAGAACGTTCTCCACGGCGTCTCCAGACTCTGTCACGTCTGTCACATGTGCTCAGTGTGAACCTGCTTTCATCTGTGAAGAGCACAGGGCGCCAGTGGCGAATTTGCCAATCTTGGTGTTCTCTGGCAAATGAAAAACGTCCTGCACGGTGTTGGGCTGTAAGCACAACGCCCACCTGTAGACGTCAGGCCCTCATACCACCCTCGTGGAGTCTGTTTCTGACCATTTGAGCAGACACATGCACATTTGTGGCCTGCTGGAGGTCATTTTGCAGGGCACTGACAGTGCTCCTCCTGCTCCTCCTTGCACAAAGGCGGAGGTAGGGATCCTACTGCTGGGTTGTTGCCCTCCTACGGCCTCCTCCACGTCTCCTGATGTACTGGCCTGTCTCCTGGTAGCGCCCCCATGCTCTGGACACTACGCTGACAGACACAATAAACCTTCTTGCCACAGCTCGCAGTGATGTGCCATCCTGGATGAGCTGCACTACCTGAGCCACTTGTGTGGGTTGTAGAGTCCGTCTCATGCTACCACTAGAGTGAAAGCACCGCCAGCATTCAAAAGTGACCAAAATATCAGCCAGGAAGCATAGGAACTGAGAAGTGGTCTGTGGTCACCACCTGCAGAACCACTCCTTTATTGGGGGTGTCTTGCTAAATGCCTATAATTTCCACCTGTTGTCTATTCCATTTGCACAACAGCATGTGAAAAGTATTGTCAATCAGTGTTGCTTCCTAAGTGGACAGTTTGATTTCACAGAAGTGTGATTGACTTGGAGTTACATTGTGTTGTTTAAGTGTTCCCTTTATTTTTTTGAGCAGTGTAATAATGTGATGACGTTGAATCAATGTGGAAGACTGATTGGATTTGCAACAAGTCATTAATGTAAGGGGGTGGCTCAACTTACCGTTTTGGCTCAACTTACCCTACTCTCGCCTATTGCATCAGAGCCCTTAGTGTCCAGCGTTTCCCTGGCTTTTCTAAATAGTTGCTGAGAGGAAATCTACTGACAGGGTGGAAGTGTCCTTCCACTGCCCATCTATTGGGGATGGACACCATATTCCATCCCAATCGTAAATCTCCTTATGTAACAGTTAAATCAATACTACAAGAGTGTCAACCACAGGAGAGGTGCCTGTTAGAGATGGAGGTGGACCAAGCCAAGCTCAAAACCAGATGAGGGGTGGAGCAATGCACTGTGGGTACAATCAACATCTGACTACCATGATGTTTCAACTCTAACACTGTACTTAAAATCACATGTCAGTAAGAGTGTGTGGATTGGATGGTGCGGTGATGACCCTAAGTGGTTCTGTGTGTGTGTGTGTGTGGGGGGGAGGGGGGGGGGGGTGAGCAAGCATGCCAGGTGAAAGAGGAGGAGGGGGGCCGTGGTAACTGAAGCCATGAAAATGCCATGACGACGGTGGCCATGGCGATGCATTAGAAGTCATGCAGGAGTACCTCAGCAATGCTTAGGGTGGATGAACAGGAGGGGAGCCGCGCCTAGTGCCACGAGACAGAAGGAAGAGGAGGAGAAGGAGGAGGAGGGGAGAAGAGAACACGGTTAACATAGCAGGACAGACAGACTGTGAGACAGACACTACCCCTGTCCGTCAGGAGGCCCACCACTGTGTCTCATGCTGTGTTCATGTGCTATCAGAATGATCAGAAGTAATCAGACGCATCCAGACTTGGAGCTTTTGAAGTCCAAAACAATACAAAATGGCCATCCAAGTGTTACTCGGATAGCGTTGTTGTACCCCGTTTCCCTGTTAGACATTTACGAGTTTCCTAGTTCTGAGTAACACATGAACGCAGCATCAGTGTGTCTGTCCCAGGTAAGCCGAGAGTCAAGGGCATTATGGCACGTGTGTGTGTGTGTGTGTGTAAGTGAATGACCCAAGCAAAGCATCAAAACATTTACTAACTGTGGGAAAGATGCTGTACATAGAAAACATAACACAAACTCTCATATTAACACCCCCATAACTGTCTAACCCTGTTTGATCTGTAGATGATGGTAACCCGTAGGCCTCAGACCATTCTAACCCTGTTGGATCTGTAGATGATGGTAACCCGTAGGCCTCAGACCATTCTAACCCTGTTTGATCTGTAGATGATGGTAACCCGTAGACCTCAGACCATTCTAAACCGGTTTGATCTGTAGATGATGGTAACCCGTAGGCCTCAGACCATTCTAACCCTGTTTGATCTGTAGATGATGGTAACCCGTAGGCCTCAGACCATTCTAACCCGGTTTGATCTGTAGATGATGGTAACCCGTAGGCCTCAGACCATTCTAACCCTGTTTGATCTGTAGATGATGGTAACCCGTAGGCCTCAGACCATTCTAACCCGGTTTGATCTGTAGATGATGGTAACCCGTAGGCCTCAGACCATTCTAACCCTGTTTGATCTGTAGATGATGGTAACCCGTAGGCCTCAGACCATTCTAACCCTGTTTGATCTGTAGATGATGGTAACCCGTAGACCTCAGACCATTCTAACCCTGTTTGATCTGTAGATGATGGTAACCCGTAGGCCTCAGACCATTCTAACCCTGTTTGATCTGTAGATGATGGTAACCCGTAGGCCTCAGACCATTCTAACCCTGTTTGATCTGTAGATGATGGTAACCTGTAGGCCTCAGACCCTTCTATCCTTATATACTCTGTAGTATAAGCAATGGGAGTGGAACTATGTGATGGTGACTTCAAATCAAATAAATCAAAATTCAACTCAAATGTTATTTGTCACATGCTCCGAATACCACAGGTTACCACCTTACCACCTTACTGTGAAATGCTTACTTACAAGCCCTTAACCAACAATGCAGTTAAAAAAAATAAAGATTTATGAAAAAATATTGACTAAATGAACTTAAGTAAAAAATTTAAGAGCAACAATAAAATAGCAATAACGAGGCTATATACAGGGGATAAAATGGGGGGTGGGGAGATGAATGCAAATAGTCTGGGTAGCCATTTGATGAATTGTTCAGTAGTCTTATGGCTTGGAGGTAGAAGCTGTTAAGGAACCTTTTGGACCTAGACTTGGCCCTCTACTGGGACGCCGAGCCAAAAGAGAAGCTTTTACTCTCGTCATCACGGCTCACCAACCAAGGACGGACAATAATGTACTATACACATTCCATTCAACACTTCATAGGAATGAAATGTTTCATTTAATGAACTGATGATACCTGCATCTGACTTTCATATTGCTTTCAAGACAACTGGGAACAAAACAAATAATGAGGTCAAATCACGACATTAGTGATCTTCAGGTCAGAAAGACAGAATTCTAGAAAGGTGGCAGAGTTTCCGAGTTGGATGACCGTTCAAAACTATTTTTGCCCAGTCGGATCAAATTTCTTCAGAGTTCCCAGTTGTCTTGAAGTCCAAAGTCAGAGATTTACGAGTTCCCAGTCGTTTTCAACATGGCATTACTCTCAGTGGAGGGTTGGAGCCGGCAGCGAGTTTGTTTCTGATGGCCCCTGCTCTCTCCTTCCTTTCCTCTGGTGAGACTGACCAGAGAGAGGGGACACAGTCTTCCACCTGCTCTCTCCTTCCTTTCCTCCGGTGAGACTGACCAGAGATAGGGGACACTGTCTTCCAACTGCTCTCTCCTTCCTTTCCTCTGGTGAGACTGACCAGAGAGAGGAGACACTGTCTTCCACCTGCTCTCTCCTTCCTTTCCTCTGGTGAGACTGACCAGAGAGAGGGGACACAGTCTTCCCACTGCTCTCTCCTTCCTTTCCTCTGGTGAGACTGACCAGAGAGAGGGGACACTGTCTTCCACCTGCTCTCTCCTTCCTTTCCTCTGGTGAGACTGACCAGAGAGAGGGGACACAGTCTTCCACCTGCTCTCTCCTTCCTTTCCTCCGGTGAGACTGACCAGAGAGAGGAGACACTGTCTTCCACCTGCTCTCTCCTTCCTTTCCTCTGGTGAGACTGACCAGAGAGAGGGGACACTGTCTTCCACCTGCTCTCTCCTTCCTTTCCTCTGGAGAGACTGGCCAGAGAGAGGGGACACAGTCTTCCCACTGCTCTCTCCTTCCTTTCCTCTGGTGAGACTGACCAGAGAGAGGAGACACAGTCTTCCACCTGCTCTCTCCTTCCTTTCCTCCGGTGAGACTGACCAGAGAGAGGAGACACTGTCTTCCACCTGCTCTCTCCTTCCTTTCCTCTGGTGAGACTGACCAGAGAGAGGAGACACTGTCTTCCACCTGCTCTCTCCTTCCTTTCCTCCGGTGAGACTGACCAGAGAGAGGGGACACTGTCTTCCACCTGCTCTCTCCTTCCTTTCCTCTGGTGAGACTGACCAGAGAGAGGGGACACAGTCTTCCACCTGCTCTCTCCTTCCTTTCCTCCGGTGAGACTGACCAGAGAGAGGGGACACTGTCTTCCACCTGCTCTCTCCTTCCTTTCCTCCGGTGAGACTGACCAGAGAGAGGGGACACTGTCTTCCACCTGCTCTCTCCTTCCTTTCCTCTGGTGAGACTGACCAGAGAGAGGGGACACTGTCTTCCACCTGCTCTCTCCTTCCTTTCCTCTGGTGAGACTGACCAGAGAGAGGAGACACAGTCTTCCACCTGCTCTCTCCTTCCTTTCCTCTGGTGAGACTGACCAGAGAGAGGGGACACTGTCTTCCACCTGCTCTCTCCTTCCTTTCCTCTGGTGAGACTGACCAGAGAGAGGAGACACAGTCTTCCACCTGCTCTCTCCTTCCTTTCCTCCGGTGAGACTGACCAGAGAGAGGGGACACAGTCTTCCACCTGCTCTCTCCTTCCTTTCATCCGGTGAGACTGACCAGAGAGAGGAGACACAGTCTTCCACCTGCTCTCTCCTTCCTTTCCTCTGGTGAGACTGACCAGAGAGAGGGGACACAGTCTTCCACCTGCTCTCTCCTTCCTTTCCTCCGGTGAGACTGACCAGAGAGAGGGGACACTGTCTTCCACCTGCTCTCTCCTTCCTTTCCTCTGGTGAGACTGACCAGAGAGAGGGGACACTGTCTTCCACCTGCTCTCTCCTTCCTTTCCTCTGGAGAGACTGGCCAGAGAGAGGGGACACAGTCTTCCACCTGCTCTCTCCTTCCTTTCCTCCGGTGAGACTGACCAGAGAGAGGGGACACTGTCTTCCACCTGATGGTGCAACTCAAGTTGCACCGGATCTGCCTCATGCACAAACTCATGTTGCACCTACGACCAGAGAAAGTTACATTTTCCTCAATATTAAAATAGATACAACGCTTATAATAATACAAATGCAGGGCTATCCATACACATAGCTACTCATTCATTGCAGCTGCAGAGCGAGCGGAAGTAGGGAGAATCGCCTTTTATGTTTTGTAATAGATTTGAATAAAAACAGTGTTAAAATTAACTTAAACATGAACTCACTCTTTAAAACATCAGCTCTTTGCCTTATTCTTGGACAGTCTCTCTGTAGTCTTGGTTTTAAAAAAGTATGAAATATTAAGTAGGCTAGAATGAAACTTTACTGTGGCCGGGGTCGTGAAAGCTCGTAGGCACGGTGATTTGAGCTATCCGATTGGCCAGCAGTAGGCAAACTCAATTTAGCTAGAGTTCCCCAGGTCCACTGGGTAGGAGTTTGTCTTTTTAGACAAATGAAATGGTTGAAAATATGAACACTCCGTTTCCCCGATTCGCAGGGATTCTGAATTAACTGCACCCACCGCCAACAGCAAAACATTTAAATAAAAGGAGAGCAAGCTTTGATCATTGGCTTTTCTACAAAAATGTTTGGTGATCGACAAAGGAATGCCTTGAAGATTGACTGGTTGGTTACCACTGGTCTAGGGTGTCTGGGATGATGGAGTTGATGTGTAACATAACCAGCCTTTCTAAGCTGGTTGTGGCAGGTAGCCTCAGAGTTCTTGGGAATAGGAATGATGGTGGTCAGCTTGAGACGTGGGGATTACAGTCTGGGACAAGGAAAGGATGAAACTAACCGTAAATATGCCTGCAAGCTGTTCTGTGCTCTGAGAACACTCCGCGGACATGCGAGCGTTGACCGGATTCAAAAACCTTACTCACGTCTGCTTCGGAGAGCAAGATCACCCAGTCCTCTGGTTTGGTGGGGGCCCTTATGCATGGCTTGGTGGTGTTTTTTTGTCGAAGCATGCATAAAATGCATTGAATTGGTCTGGTAGAGAGGCATCATTGGGCAGGTCACGGCTGGGTCTAACCGGTAATGGACTGTAGCCTAGCGCCAACCTCAGTGTTAATCCAGGGCTTTTGATTGGGGAAGCAGCGAACCTTAACTGCTGGGGACAACGTTGGCGATGCATTTCTTAATGAAGCAGGTGACAGAGGTGGTTACCTCGTCGACACTGTCAAAGGTGTACAGGAACATATTCCGGTCAGTGCAAAGCAGTCCTGTAGCAAAGCCTCCGATTCGGAAGACCATTTCTCTACGGAGAGCGTCATGGGTAATTCCTGTTTGAGTTTCTGCTGAGCAACTGAGCTAGAAAGGATCACCGGCATACGCAGACAGATATAATACTGGACAGACTTATCCACTTTACACAGCCACTGTAGCAACGACCGCAATCATTGGACTACACCCACAACATAGAGAGAGAGATCTATCCTACAGACACTACTGTACGGACAGTGTATCGCTGTTCAAGGCTACGTAGCAACGACCGCAGTAGAGTAAAGTGCTATTCAAGGCTACGTAGCAACGACTGCAGTAGAGTGAAGCGCTTTTCAAGGCAACATAGCAACAGGAAGGACGCTGATCTAGCCTACTATAGCTGATATGTATGGATGTGTGTGGATGTGTATGGATGAGTGTGGATTTTTGTGTGTGATGTGTATGGATGTGTGTGTGATGTGTGTGTGTGTGTGGATGTGTGTGTGATGTGTGTGTGTGTGTGATGTGTGTGGATGGATGTGTGTGTGATGTGGATGGATGTGTGTGTGATGTGTGTGTGTGTGTGTGATGTGTGTGATGTGGATGGATGTGTGTGTGATGTGTGTGGATGTGTGTGGATGTGGATGGATGTGTGTGTGATGTGTGTGGATGGATGGGTGTGTGTGTGATGTGTGTGGATGCGGATGGATGTGTGTGGATGTGTGTGTGTGTGTGTGTGTGTGTGTGTGTGTGTGTGTGTGTGTGTGTGTGTGTGTGTGTGTGTGTGTGTGTGTGTGTGTGTGTGTGTGTGTGTGTGTGTGTGTGTGTGCGTGTGCGTGTGTGGATGTGTGATGTGTGTGGATGTGTGATGTGGATGGATGTGTGTGTGATGTGTGATGTGGATGGATGTGTGTGATGTGTGTGTGTGTGGATGTGTGTGTGTGGGTGTGTGTGGATGTGTGTGTGTGGATGTGTGTGGATGTGTGTGGATGTGTGTGTGGTGTGTGTGGATGTGTGTGTGTGATATGTGTGATGTGGATGGATGTGTGTGATGTGTGTGGATGTGTGTGTGATGTGTGTGGATGTGTGTGTGTGGTGTGTGTGTGGATGTGTGTGTGATGTGTGTGTGATGTGGATGGATGTGTGTGTGTTGTGTGTGTGATGTGTGTGTGGTGTGTGATGTGTGTGGATGTGGATGGATGTGTGTGTGTTGTGTGTGTGATGTGTGTGTGGTGTGTGATGTGTGTGGATGTGTGTGTGTGTGTGTGTGATGTGTGTGTGATGTGTGTGGATGTGTGTGTGTGTGTGTGATGTGTATGGATGTGTGATGTGTGTGGATGTGTGTGTGATGTGTGTGTGTATGGATGTGTGTGTGATGTGTGTGTGATGTGATGTGTGTGAATATGGATGGATGTGTGTGTGATGTGTGTGGATGTGTATGGATGTGTGTGGATGTGTGTGTGATGTGTGTGTGATGTGTGTGGATGTGTGTGTGGATGTGTGTGTGTGGTGTGTGTGTGGATGTGTGTGTGATGTGTGTGTGATGTGGATGGATGTGTGTGTGTTGTGTGTGTGATGTGTGTGTGGTGTGTGATGTGTGTGGATGTGGATGGATGTGGATGGATGTGTGTGTGTTGTGTGTGTGATGTGTGTGTGGTGTGTGATGTGTGTGGATGTGTATGGATGTGTGTGGATGTGTGTGGTGTGTGTGTGGATGTGTGTGTGATGTGTGTGTGATGTGTGTGTTATGTGGATGGATGTGTGTGTGTTGTGTGTGTGATGTGTGTGTGGTGTGTGTGTGGTGTGTGATGTGTGTGGATGTGGATGGATGTGGATGGATGTGTGTGTGTTGTGTGTGTGATGTGTGTGTGGTGTGTGATGTGTGTGGATGTGTATGGATGTGTGTGGATGTGTGTGTGATGTGTGTGGATGTGTGTGTGATGTGTGTGGATGTGTGTGTGTGGTGTGTGTGTGGATGTGTGTGTGATGTGTGTGTGATGTGGATGGATGTGTGTGTGTTGTGTGTGTGATGTGTGTGTGGTGTGTGATGTGGATGGATGTGTGTGTGTTGTGTGTGTGATGTGTGTGTGGTGTGTGATGTGTGTGGATGTGTGTGGATGTGTGTGTGATGTGTGTGTGATGTGTGTGGATGTGTGTGTGTGTGTGTGTGATGTGTATGGATGTATGATGTGTGTGGATGTGTGTGTGATGTGTGTGTGTATGGATGTGTGTGTGATGTGTGTGTGATGTGTGTGTGATGTGTGTGGATGTGATGTGTGTGAATATGGATGGATGTGTGTGTGATGTGTGTGGATGTGTGTGGATGTGTGTGTGATGTGTGTGTGATGTGTGTGGATGTGTGTGTGGATGTGTGTGTGTGGTGTGTGTGTGGATGTGTGTGTGTGATGTGTGTGTGATGTGTGTGTGATGTGGATGGATGTGTGTTTGTTGTGTGTGTGATGTGTGTGTGGTGTGTGATGTGTGTGGATGTGGATGGATGTGGATGGATGTGTGTGTGTTGTGTGTGTGATGTGTGTGTGGTGTGTGATGTGTGTGGATGTGTATGGATGTGTGTGGATGTGTGTGGATGTGTGTGGTGTGTGTGTGGATGTGTGTGTGATGTGTGTGTGATGTGTGTGTGATGTCGATGGATGTGTGTGTGTTGTGTGTGTGATGTGTGTGATGTGTGTGTGATGTGTGTGTGATGTGGATGGATGTGTGTGTGTTGTGTGTGTGATGTGTGTGTGGTGTGTGATGTGTGTGGATGTGGATGGATGTGGATGGATGTGTGTGTGTTGTGTGTGTGATGTGTGTGTGGTGTGTGATGTGTGTGGATGTGTATGGATGTGTGTGGATGTGTGTGGATGTGTGTGGATGTGTGTGGTGTGTGTGTGGATGTGTGTGTGATGTGTGTGTGATGTGTGTGTGATGTCGATGGATGTGTGTGTGTTGTGTGTGTGATGTGTGTGTGTGTGTGATGTGTATGGATGTGTGATGTGTGTGGATGTGTGTGTGATGTGTGTGTGATGTGTGTGTGATGTGTGTGAATATGGATGGATGTGTGTGTGATGTGTGTGTGGATGTGTATGGATGTGTGTGGATGTGTGTGTGATGTGTGTGGATGTGTGTGTGATGTGTGATGATGTGTGTGTGTGTGTGATGTGTAATGTGTGTGTGATGTGTGTGATGTGTGTGTGTAATGTGTATGGATGTGTGTGTGATGTGTATGGATGTGTGTGTGATGTGTATGGATGTGTGTATGGATGTGTGTATGGGTGTGTGTATGGATGTGTGTGTGATGTGTATGGATGTGTGTATGGATGTGTGTATGGATGTGTGTATGGATGTGTGTGTGATGTGTGTGTGATGTGTATGGATGTGTGTGTGATGTGTGTGTGATGTGTATGGATGTGTGTGTGTGTGTGTGTGTGTGATGTGTAATGTGTATGGATGTGTGATGTGTGTGGATGTGTGTGTGATGTGTGTGGATGTGTGTGTGTGTGTGTGTGTGTGTGTGTGTGTGTGTGTGTGATGTGTAATGTGTATGGATGTGTGATGTGTGTGGATGTGTGTGTGTGTGGATGTGTGTGTGTGTGTGATGTGTGTGTAATGTGTGTGTATGGATGTGTGATGTGTGTGTGATGTGTATGGATGTGTGATGTGTGTGTGATGTGTGTGTAATGTGTGTGGATGTGTGTGGATGTGTGTGTGATGTGTGTGTATGGATGTGTGATGTGTGTGTGATGTGTATGGATGTGTGATGTGTGTGATGTGTGTGTGATGTGTGTGTGTGTGTGGATGTGTGTGTATGGATGTGTGATGTGTGTGTGATGTGTGTGTGATGTGTATGGATGTGTGTGTGATGTGTGTGGATGTGTGTGTGATGTGTGTGGATGTGTGTGTGATGTGTGTGTGTGATGTGTGTGTGATGTGTATGGATGTGTATGGATGTGTGTGTGATGTGTGTGGATGTGTGTGTGATGTGTGTGTGATGTGTATGGATGTGTGTGTGATGTGTGTGTGTGTGATGTGTGTGGATGTGTGTGATGTGTGTGGATGTGTATGGATGTGTGTGTGATGTGCGATGTGATGTGTGTGATGTGTGTGTGTGTGATGTGTGTGTGTGTGTGTGTGTGTGTGTGTGATGTGTGTGAATACAGCATATTTTTATTTAACCAATGAGAACTAATTCTTATTACAATGACGGCCTGGCAAAAAGGCTCCTGTGTTGATGGGAGCTGGGATGACAAAAACAACAACAATGTACGGCAAAACGGACAACACAGACAGAAGACACCCGCACAAATACAACAGCAAACAAACAGTGTGTGTGTGAAGTAAAAACAATATGTTTCCTTACATATGGCAACACAAACTAGTGACATCGGGTGACAACTAGAAACAGCAACATGTCTCAACAACCTGTTCATCTATTTGTCCTTTGACCTCCTCCAGGGACACCGGGTCCTGGGGTTGTAGGTTGGCTTGGAGGGAATTCCAAACACCAGGGGGCTGAGTAACAGAAGGACCGTTTTCCATGTTTGGGACTGTTAGCATAAAACAAGATTGAGATCGGAGCTTGAATGTGTTTCCATTTCTATCTAGAAGAGAAGCAGTTTTCCTGAAATGGCCTTATAAATAAGAATGTAGCAGTGTTTGAGTCCGAGTGATGCTAGTGATGTCCTCCCAACAACACTGTAGAGATCGCATTGGACAATGTGCATGTGTGTGTATATGCATGAATGTGTATACATTGTTATGTGTGTGTTTAAAATAAAATAAAATTACCGGCCTAGGAACAGTGGGTTATTCTGCCTTGTTCAGGGGCAGAATGACAGATTTGTACCTTGTCAGCTCGGGGATTTGATCTTGCAACCTTCAGGTTACGAGTCCAACACTCTAACCACTAGGCTACCTGCTGCACCGTGTGCTAACAGTGTGTGTGTTGTGTGTGCATACAGAATGTATAAGTGTGTAGGTGTGCATGTGTGAATGTGTGCGTGTATGTGCGCATGTGTATGCGCTTGCCTGAGCTACACCCTTCCCTTGGCCATATCTCTTCTAAGGAGGATGGAGATAGAGGTCAAGGGCTCAAGGCGGTGATTTGTTAATAACAGTCTTCTCAGAGTGATTAACTTTACATATTCCAGTGAAGGAGGAGGAGACGTCTTGCCTTGGCTCCAATGGTATACATTTGTATTTATTATGGATCCCCATTAGCTGCTGCCAAGGCAGAAATGAAGCAGTTAATACAGTTTTAAAAACCTTACAATAGTTTCATTACAGAACTCACGACACACTAAGTGTGTGCCCTCAGGCCCATACCCCACTACCACATATCTACAACACAAAATCCATGTGTACGTGTGTGTATAGTGTGTATGTTATCATGTGTGTGTATGCATGTGTCTGTGCCTATGTCTGTTTTACTTCACAGTCCCCACTGTTCCAGAAGGTGTATTTTTTTTATCTAAATCTGATTCTACTGCTTGCATCAGTTACTTGATGTGGAATAGAGTTCCATGTAGTCATGACTATGTAGTACAGTGTGCCTCCCATGGTCTGTTCTGGACTTTGGGATTGTGAAGAGACCTCTGGTGGCATGTCTTGTGGGGTATGAATGGGTGTCAGAGATATGTGCTAGTTGTTTAAACAGACAGCTCGGTGCATTCAACATGTCAATACCCCTCACAAATACCAGCAGTGATGAAGTCAATCTCTCCTCTACTTTGAGCCAGGAGAGATTGACATGCATTGACATCAAGACTTAGTTGAGGTTTTGGGTTTGGGTTTAGTGAATGATTTGTCCCAAATACAATGCTTTAAGTTTTTTAAATATTTAGGACTAATGTATTCCTTGCCACCCATTCTGAAACTAATTTCAGTTGCTGTAGTAGCTGATGTGTCTGGTGTTGAGTCATCCACATACATAGACACACTGACTTTACTCAAAGCACTGACTTTACTCAACTAATATGTTGTTAGTAAAGCTTGAAAAAGTAAGGAGCCTAGACAGCTGCCCTGGGGAATTCCTGATTCTACATGGATTATGTTGAAGAGGCTACCATTAAAGAACACCTGCTGTGTTCTGTTAGACATGTACGTAACTCTTAATCCACAAAATAGCAGGGGGTGTAAAGCCATAACACATACGTTTTTCCAGCAACAGACTATGATCAATAATGTCAAAAGCCACACTGAAGAAGTCTAACAAAACAGCCACCCCAATCTTTTTATCACCAATTTCTCTCAGCCAATCATCAGTCATTTGTGGAAGTGCTGAGCTTGTTGAATGTCCTTCCCTATATGAGTGCTGAAAGACTGTTGTCAATTTGTTTACAGTAAAATAACATTGAATCTGGTCAAACACAATTTTTTCAAAAACTACTAAGGTTTGGCAACCGGCTGATTGGTCGGCTATTTGAGCCAGTAAAGGGGGCTTTGCTATCCTTAGGTAGCGAAACTCTCCTTCCAGACTCACATTAAGCATCTCCAATCCAAAATTAAATCTAGAATTGGCTTCCTATTTCACAACAAAGCATCCTTCACTCATGCTGCCAAACATACCCTCGTAAAACTGACTATCCTGCCGATCCTGGACTTCGACGATGTCATTTACAAAATAGCCTCCAACACTACTCAGCGAATTGGATGTAGTCTATCACAGTGCCATCCGTTTTGTCACCAAAGCCCCATATACTACCCACCACTGTGACCTGTATGCTCTCATTGGCTGGCCCTCGCTTCATATTTGTCCCCAAACCCACTGGCTCCAGGTCATTTATAAGTCTTTAGTAGGTAAAGCCCTGCCTTATCTCAGCTCACTGGTCACCATAGCAGCACAAACCCATAGCACATGCTCCAGCAGGTATATTTCACTGGTCATTCCCAAAGCCAACTCCTCCTTTGGTCACCTTTCCTTCCAGTTCTCTGCTGCCAATGACTGGAATGAATTGCAAAAATCACTGAAGCTGGAGACTTATATCTCCCTCACTAACTTTAAGCAGCAGCTTACAGATCATTGCACCTGTACACAGCCCACCTGTAAATAGCCCACCCAACTTACCTCATCCCCATATTGTTATTTATTTGCTCCTTTGCACCCCCAGTATCTCTACTTGCACATTCATCTTCTGCACATATACCACTCCAGTGTTAATGCTAAATTGTAATTATTTTGCCACTATAGCCTATTTATTGCCTTACCTCCCTAATCTTACTACATTAACACACACTGTATATAGATTTTTCTATTGCTTTATTGACTGTACATTTGTTTATCCCATGTGTAACTCTGTGTTGTTTGTGTTGCACTGCTTTGCTTTATCTTGGCCAGGTCGCAGTTGTAAATGAGAACTTGTTCTCATCTGGCCTACCTGGTTAAATAAAGGTGAAATATATATATTTTTTAAAGCCTGAGGGGACACACTTTCTAGTAGGCTTCAAGTGAAAATATGGCAAATAGGAGTGGCAATATCGTCTGCTATTATCCTCAGTAATTTTCCATCCAAGTTGTCAGACCCCGGGGGTTTGTCATTGTCGATAGACAACAATACATTTTTCACCTCTTCCATAGTCAGTTTACGGAATTCAAAATTACAATTCTTGTCTTTCATAATTTGGTCAGATATACTTGGATGTGTAGTGTCAGCGTTTGTTGCTGGCATGTCATGCCTAAGTTTGCTAATCTTGCTGTCATGCCCTGACCTTAGAGGTCCTTTATTCTCTATTTTGGTTAGGTTGGGGTGTGATTAGGGTGGGCATTCTAGTTTATTCATTTCTAGGTTTGCTTGGTATGGTTCCCCATCAGAGGCAACTGTCTATCGTTGTCTCTAATTGGGGATCATATTTAGGCAGCTTTTTCCCACCTGTTTGGTGTGGGATCTTGTCTATGTATAGTTGCCTGCGAGCACTACATCAGCACTACATCAGCTTCACGTTCCGTTTTGCGCTTTATTGTTTTCTGAGTTTCATTTAAATAAACATGTGGAACTCTACGCACGCTGCGCCTTGGTCCATTTATTCCAGCGTTCGTGACACTTGCCAATGAAAAAAATAATTAAAGTAGTTGGCAATATCAGTCGGTTATGTAATGAATAAGCCATCTGATTCAATGAATGATGGAGCTGAGTTTGCCTTTTTTCCCCAAAATTTAATTGAAGGTGCTCCAAAGCTTTATACTATTATTCTTTGTCATTTATCTTTGTTTCATAGTGTAGTTTCTTCTTTTTATTCAGTTTCATGCTTTCTTAATTTGCAGAACGTTTTGCCAATAGGTTGTGTAGCCAGACTTATTTGCCTCATTCCTCTCAACCATACATTTTTTTCAATTCCACATCAATCCACAGGGATTTATCAGTTTTTACAGTCCTTTTCTTAACAGGTGCGTGCTCATTAGTAACTGGACTAAGCAACTTCATAAATGCGTCAAGTGCAGCGTCTGTTTGATCCTCATTACACACCACAGACCAGCAAATATTATTTACATCAACAACATAGGAATCACTACAAAACTTATTGTATGACCTTTAATACACTATATTAGGCCCAGCCTTTGGAACTTTGGTTTTCCTAGATATGGTTACTATATTATGATCACTACATCCGATGGATTAGGATACTGTTTTTAAGCACATTTATGCAGCATTATTAAACATATACATGTTGAAGATTTCATTCCTGTGCTGTTTTTAACTACCCTGGTGGGTTGACTAATAACCTGAACCAGGTTGCATGCATTGGTTACAGTTTGAAGATTTATCTTGAATGGGCAGCCTGATGAAAGTCAGTCGATATTTAAATCACTCAGAAAATATACCTCACTGTTGATATTACATACATTATCAAGTATTTTACACATGCTATCCAGATACGGACTGTTCCACCACTGGCATTTCTGTCTTTTCTGTATATGTTATAACCTTGTATTGCTACCACTGTATCATCAAATACTTTGTTTAAGTGAGTTTCAGAGATGAGTGTCATCTGTTACTAACAAGTTATGAATTTCATGAACCTTGTTTCTTAAGCTAAATATGTTAACGTAGTCTATTTTTGAGGACTTTTCTGGGACGCTTGCTTGTTTTCATTGCTTTACTGGGAAGCTTAGCAGAAGTAGATATGATGATGTTATTTATGTTAGTGCAGGGTGAGCTGCACAGGGTGAACTTCCTACTAGGGCACACCGCCTCAGTGCTAACAGTATAACTCTGGTTCATAGACATATGATTACTGCATACAATAGCTGTAGGATCAACAGAGGCATTCAGGCCAGTTAAAGGGACATACATTAGGTTACTTACATTGTGTCTACTGATGCCCCTGGTGGAATGTACAATTGGTAAAGCATAATGATGACTCAGCGGCACAATGGTAGGGATTAATTGAGCTGGACTTGGGTCATTGATAAGTCATTGTCTCAACACAGCCTTATAATGCTGTGAAAGGATCCAGGAACCCAAATGATTTGGGAGGATCCCATCCTCCTTATAAAACATGTTCTGTTTCCAAAAGGTATTGACATTGTCAACTAAAGTTACACCCAATGAGCTGCAATAGGAGTAGGCACAGCGGCCGCAGACACAGTTACCCCGAGTGACGAAGGAGTAGGCACAGCGGCCGCAGACACAGTTACCCCGAGTGACGAAGGAGTAGGCACAGCGGCCGCAGACACAGTTACCCCCAGTGACGAAGGAGTAGGCACAACGGCCGCAGACACAGTTACCCCGAGTGACGAAGGAGTAGGCACAGCGGCCGCAGACACAGTTACCCCCAGTGACGAAGGAGTAGGCACAACGGCCGCAGACACAGTTACCCCCAGTGACGAAGGAGTAGGCACAGCGGCCGCAGACACAGTTACCCCCAGTGACGAAGGAGTAGGCACAGCGGCCGCAGACACAGTTACCCCGAGTGACGAAGGAGTAGGCACAGCGGCCGCAGACACAGTTACCCCCAGTGACGAAGGAGTAGGCACAGTGGCCGCAGACACAGTTACCCCCAGTGACGAAGGAGTAGGAGTAGGCACAGCGGCCGCAGACACAGTTACCCCCAGTGACGAAGGAGTAGGAGTAGGCACAGCGGCCGCAGACACAGTTACCCCCAGTGACGAAGGAGTAGGCACAGCGGCCGCAGACACAGTTACCCCCAGTGACAAAGGAGTAGGCACAGTGGCCGCAGACACAGTTACCCCCAGTGACGAAGGAGTAGGAGTAGGCACAGCGGCCGCAGACACAGTTACCCCCAGTGACGAAGGAGTAGGAGTAGGCACAGCGGCCGCAGACACAGTTACCCCCAGCGACAAAGGTGCAGGGAGATCAAGCTCCACGGCGTCTAAACTATTTGTTGTTTGTATCTGCTCCGGGCCTCTCGTTGGGAGTGTAGGCTGCTTTGCGGCAGGTCGCTGTCTTCGGCTTCCACGGCTTGTGACAAGCGACCATCGTTGGTTGCCGTGCTCCTTCGACTCCACTATCAGGGGGGTCCCCGAGTGGGGAAGTGGTCTAAGGCAGTGCATCTCAGTGCCAGAGGCGTCAATACAGACCCTGGTTCGATTCCAGGCTGTATCACAACCGGCCGTCCCATAGGGTGGTGCACCGGCCCAGCATCGTCCGGTTTTGGGTTTGGCTGGAGTAAATAAGAATTTGTTCTCAACAGACTTGCCTAGTTAAATAAAGGTTAAAGAAAATATACAGTGGGGCAAAAAAGTATTTAGTCAGCCACCAATTGTGCAAGTTCCCCCACTTAAAAAGATGAGGCCTGTAATTTTCATCATAGGTACACTTCAAATATGACAGACAAAATGAGAAGAAAAAATCCAGAGAACAACATTGTAGGATTTTTAATTAATTTATTTGCAAATTATGGTGGAAAATAAGTATTTGGTCAATAACAAAAGTTTCTCAATACTAAATAATTATACCTTTTGTTGGCAATGACAGAGGTCAAATGTTTTCTGTAAGTCTTCACAAGGGTTTCACACACTGTTGCTGGTATTTTGGCCCATTCCTACATGCAGACCTCCTCTCGAGCAGTGATGTTTTGGGGCTGTTGCTGGGCAACACGGACTTTCAACTCCCTCCAAAGATTTTCTATGGGGTTGAGATCTGGAGACTGGCTAGGCCATTCCAGGACCTTGAAATGCTTCTTACGAAGCCACTCCTTCGTTGCCCAGGCGGTGTGTTTGGGATCATTGTCATGCTGAAAGACCCAGCCACGTTTAATCTTCAATGCCCTTGCTGATGGAAGGTTTTCACTCAAAATCTCACCATACATGGCCCCATTCATTCTTTACTTTACACGGATCAGTTGTCCTGGTCCCTTTGCAGAAAAACAGCCCCATAGCATGATGTTTCCACCTCCATGCTTCACAGTAGGTATGGTGTTCTTTGGATGCAACTCAGCATTCTTTGTGCTCCAAACACAACGAGTTGAGTTTATACCAAAAAGTTAGATTTTGGTTTTATCTGACCATATGCCATTCTCCCAACCTTCTTCTGGATCAACCAAATGCTCTCTAGCAAACTTCAGACGGGCCTTGACATGTACTGGCTTAAGCAGGGGGACACGTCTGGCACTGCAGGATTTGAGTCCCTGGCGGCGTAGTGTGTTACTGATGGTAGGCTTTGTTACTTTGGTCCCAGCTCTCTGCAGGTCATTCACGTGGTCCCCCCGTGTGGTTCTGGGATTTTTGCTCACCTTTCTTGTGATCTTCCGTTCTTTTGACCCCATGGGGTGAGATCTTGTTTGGAGCCCCAGATCGAGGGAGATTATCAGTGGTCTTGTATGTCTTCCATTTCCTAATAATTGCTCCCACAGTTGATTTCATCAGACCAAGCTGCTTACCTATTGCAGATTCAGTCTTCCAAGCCTGGTGCAGGTCTACAATTTTGTTTCTGGTGTCCTTTGACAGCTCTTTGGTCTTGGCCATAGTGGAGTTTGGAGTGTGACTGTTTGAGGTTGTGGACAGGTGTCTTTTACACTGATAACAAGTTCAAACAGGTGCCATTAATACAGGTAACGAGTGGAGGACAGAGGAGCCTCTTAAAGAAGAAGTTACAGGTCTGTGAGAGCCAGAAATCGTGCTTGTTTGTAGGTGACCAAATACTTATTTTCCACCATAATTTGCAATTAAATTCATAAAAAAATCCTACAATGTGATTTTCTGGATTTTTTTTCTAATTTTGTCTGTCATAGTTGAAGCGTACCTATGATGAAAATTATAGGCCTCTCTCATCTTTTTAAGTGGGAGAAATTGCACAATTGGTTGCTGACTAAATACTTATTTGCCCCAATGTATACACTACAGTTCAAAAGTTTGGGGTCACTTGTCCTTGTCATTGTAAATAAGAATTTGTTTTCAACTGACACATTTTTTGTTCTTTAATTAAAATAACATCAAATTGATCAGAAATACAGTGTAGACATTGTTAATGTTGTAAATGACTATTGTAGCTGGAAACGACTGATTTTTTTATGGAATATCTACAGAGGCCCTTTATCACTCGATGCAATGGCAGGTTGTGTTAGCTAATTCAAGTTTAGAATTTTATAAGGCTAATTGATCATTAGAAAACCCTTTTGCAATTATGTTAGCACAGCTGAACTCTGTTGTTCTGATTAAAGAAGCAATAAAACAGTCCTTTTTTAGACTATTTGAGTATCTGGAGCATCAGCACTTGTGGGTTCGATTACAGGCTCAAAATGGTCAGAAACAAATATCTTTCTTCTGAAACTCATCAGTCTTTTCTTGTTCTGAGAAATGAAGGCTATTCCATGTGAGAAATTGACAAGAAACCGTAGATCTCGTGCAACGCTGTGTACTACTCCCTTCACAGAACAGCGCAAACTGGCCCTAACCAGAATAGAAAGAGGAGTGGGAGGCCCCGGTGCTCGGCCTCGCCTCATAAGTCCTCAACTGGCAGCTTCATTAAATAGTACCCGCAAAACACAAGTCTCAACGTCAACAGTGAAGAGGCGACTCCGGGATGCTGGCCTTCTAGGCGAGACAGAGACAGAGAGTGAGAGAGAGGGGGAGCGAGAGAGAGGGTGAGCGAGTGAGAGACAGAGACATATATAGAGAGAGAAAAAGAGAGAACAGCGACACAGAGGGATTGAAAAAGAAAGAAAGAGACAGAGAGGAAGAGAGAGAGAAAGAGATAGAGAGAGCCAGAGATCAGGGTCAAACAGACCCCGCCTCCACACACACAGACACACACTCCCACATGCTTCATTAATCCAAACTCAACCACTATGTAACTGCACTACATGCTCACTGGAGTGGAAGGGTACAACTACACCAGCATCACAGTCAGAGTGTGTGTTACTCTGTGCCTGCGAGAAAGGATGTGTAGTGTTTGCAGATCTGAGTGCTGGTTTGACTGCATATGTTTGTTTCACTATGTTTGTATGTGTGGAGTTTGTGATTGAGCAGTGTGTGCCTGGTAACAGTGTGTGCCTGGTAGCAGTGTGTGCCTGGCAGCAGTGTGTGCCTGGTAGCAGTGTGTGCCTGGTAACAGTGTGTGCCTGGTAACAGTGTGTGCCTGGTAGCAGTGTGTGCCTGGTAACAGTGTGTGCCTGGTAACAGTGTGTGCCTGGTAGCAGTGTGTGCCTGGCAGCAGTGTGTGCCTGGTAGCAGTGTGTGCCTGGTAACAGTGTGTGCCTGGTAACAGTGTGTGCCTGGTAACAGTGTGTGCCTGGCAGCAGTGTGTGCCTGGTAGCAGTGTGTGCCTGGTAACAGTGTGTGCCTGGTAACAGTGTGTGCCTGGTAGCAGTGTGTGCCTGGTAGCAGTGTGTGCCTGGTAACAGTGTGTGCCTGGTAACAGTGTGTGCCTGGCAGCAGTGTGTGCCTGGTAGCAGTGTGTGCCTGGTAACAGTGTGTGCCTGGTAACAGTGTGTGCCTGGTAGCAGTGTGTGCCTGGTAACAGTGTGTGCCTGGTAACAGTGTGTGCCTGGTAGCAGTGTGTGCCTGGTAGCAGTGTGTGCCTGGTAGCAGTGTGTGCCTGGTAGCAGTGTGTGCCTGGTAACAGTGTGTGCCTGGTAACAGTGTGTGCCTGGCAGCAGTGTGTGCCTGGTAGCAGTGTGTGCCTGGTAGCAGTGTGTGCCTGGTAGCAGTGTGTGCCTGGTAACAGTGTGTGCCTGGCAGCAGTGTGTGCCTGGTAGCAGTGTGTGCCTGGTAGCAGTGTGTGCCTGGTAGCAGTGTGTGCCTGGTAACAGTGTGTGCCTGGCAGCAGTGTGTGCCTGGTAACAGTGAGACAGTCTGTGTGTGTCTGTCTGTGTTAATTTTCTTGTTGTGTTATTTGTATATGAATGCGTGCATTAAAAGTTTGTGTGTGTGTGTCTGCTCCTGGGCTGTGTAGACAGACAGCTTTGGACATTGGAGCCGTGCGTCTGGGTGCCTCTCTCTTTGGTGTGTGTGTGTGTGTCTGGTCAGAGCAGCAGAGGGTATTTCCGCTTCAAATTAAGACTTGTGAGAACATGTGGTGAGAGGCGCCACGCACGCACGCACACACACACGCACACACACGCACACACACGCGCTGACTCATGTGGGGGATAAAGAAACTCCTGACAGAGGCAGCAACTCAAACTGGGTCATTAACAAAAGGGCTTTAGTTTAGTGATGTAGAGTACTAGGCCTCGTACTGCAGTGGTACTAGTAACATAGAGACAGCAGCACCATGGCTACTCCTCACATTACACGTCCTCTATACAGAACATATAGAACACAAGTTATACAATAACACCACTGAAGAGGATAGGAGCACAGTTTTCTCTAGACTCTACGTCCTTACATACAGAGAACAAGACTCCATACTATAGAATCAACAACAACCCCAGGTTACTGTAAGTGCATGGAGTCAATCTTCTTGGAACTTTTGGACATAAGCAACAATGAAACCTGAGATGATTCTAAGTACGCATCTGCTTATGACACCAACAAAACTTTGTAAATTCATTGTAAATTAAAAACACAGACATTGAGTCACTTCTCACGGTATATTCATCCTCAGGTCTCCACAGTGTACCATTCTAAGACACCAGTACATAAAGACCTACGTGGCGCCTGGACAACCTAACTGAACCTGTAAATCTGCAGTAACAGATCTATGTACACTGTGTATATAGACTGAGGATGCAAAACAAACATTAAAGGCACCTGCTCATTCCATGACAGACTGACCAGGTGAAAGCTATGATCCCTTATTGATGTCACTTGTTAAAATCACTTCAATCAGTGTAGATGAAGGGGAGGGGACAGATGGATTTTTAAGCATTGAGACAGTTGAGACATGGATTGTGTATGTGTGCCGTTCAGAGGGTGAATTGGCTAGACAAAATATTGAAGTTCCTTTTAATGAGGTTTAACGAGTAGGTGCCAGGCTCATCAGTTTGTGTCAAGAACTGCAACGTTGCTGGACGTTTCACGCTCAACAGTTTCCAGTGTGTATTTAGAATAGTCCACCACCCAAAGGTCATCCAGCCAACTTGATACAATTTTTGGAAACACTGGAGTCAACATGGGCCAGCATCCCTGTGGAAACACTTTCAACACCTTGTAAAGTCCATGCCCTGACGATTTGAGGCTGCACTGTGCGATCCTAATGTTTGGTATACTCAGTGTATATATGGGTCGCTCTCCTTCAGCCATTCCCATAGAAACCTCTGGTCTATTCTCATGACACTTTCCCAGGAGACAAGACAGATGAGGTGAGAGATTGGATAGATAGATTTAGATAGAGAGGGATACATAGAGGAATATAGGGATCGAGAGAGAGCGATATATAGAGAGAAATAGAGAGGGAGGGAAATTGTGACAGAGAGTAATAGACCAATAGAGAGATAGATAGAGATAGAGAGATAGCCCTTGAATTGAAATTGAATTGAGATAGAGAAAGAGAACTAGAGAAAGAGAGAGAACAAGAGAGAGACTGACTGCATCTCTGAATGTTAGACCTGCAGGAGAGACTGGAGTGGGTTAACTTAGGCAGGGGATGGTGAAGGGTCTGTGTGTGTGTGTGTGTGTGTGTGTGTGTGTGTGTGTGTGTGTGTGTGTGTGTGTGAGAGAGAGAGCTAGTGCAGGGTCTATTCAATATATTTCCATTCAAAGGATTACCAACTTGACCCAAGCAAACAAGCATAAAACACACAACCACTACCATACTAGCCACAGCAGGTTCTCCTCCACACACAACCGTTACCATACGAGCCACAGCAGGTTCTCCTCCACACACAACCGCTACCATACGAGCCACAGCAGGCTCTCCTCCACACACAACCGCTACCATACTAGCCACAGCAGGTTCTCCTCCACACACAACCGCTACCATACGAGCCACAGCAGGCTCTCCTCCACACACAACCGCTACCATACGAGCCACAGCAGGTTCTCCTCCACACACAACCGTTACCATACGAGCCACAGCAGGTTCTCCTCCACACACAACCGCTACCATACGAGCCACAGCAGGTTCTCCTCCACACACAACCGCTACCATACGAGCCACAGCAGGTTCTCCTCCACACACAAGCACACACTTTGGTTTGTCATAGCACAGTGATGATAGACACTGAAGAAAAATGCTGTCCGTGTGTGTGTGTGGCCTTACTTTGGGCGTGGGGCAGGAGGCGGTAGAGAGCCGCGAGGTGGCCTGGGCGCGGGGCGACTCAGAGGGCGTGGTGCTCAGAGAGCCTGTGTCTCTGGGGAGGACCTGGACACCCCTGGAGATGATGGAGTCTGGGATCTACCCAAACACACACACACACACACACACACACACACACACAGAGAGAGAGAAAATAGCACTGAAACTGACTGCAGAATCTGTACTATAGATAACACACTGACTGACTGCTTTGTTACCGTGTCAACTGCAGATGCCCCTTTAACTTTGACTGTCTGCACTAGAGCACAGCATCTTGTAGTTTATCGTCACGTAGACGGTGCATATTTAACTGTCTGCACTAGAGCACAGCATCTTGTGCCTTATTGTCACGTAGACAGTGCATATTTAACTGTCTGCACTATACCACAGCATCTTGTAGTTTAACGTCACATAGACAGTGCATATTTAACTGTCTGCACTAGAGCACAGCATCTTGTGCCTTATTGTCACGTAGACAGTGCATATTTAACTGTCTGCACTATACCACAGCATCTTGTAGTTTATTGTCACGTAGACAGTGCATTTTAACTGTCTGCACTAGAGCACAGCATCTTTTAGTTTATCGTCACATAGACGGTGCATATTTAACTGTCTGCACTAGAGCACAGCATCTTGTAGTTTATCGTCACATAGACGGTGCATATTTAACTGTCTGCAGTAGAGCACAGCATCTTGTAGTTTATTGTCACATAGATGGTGCATATTTAACTGGCAGAATGAATGACGGTGGACGGCGGTAACAAACTAATTCTAACCCTCCTTTCCAAACCAAACCTTTATTCATTTCATTTCCTTCTTATACCACATGCTTTCCAAACAGACAGATCCTCTAGTTCTCTTAAAAACCTCTTCAATGTAAAAGTCCCCATATTTAGGGGCACTTAAAAAAATGTTTTATTCAATTCAGTCTGGTATGAGTACAGTATCTGCAAAAGCAGGGTTGTCTTGTAAGAGTCGATCCCCTTTATCATGACATGGTGGAGGCATGCAAAACTTACTTCCAGCCTGCTCCAATTCTATCTATAGATGAGCGCATGGTTGCCTCAAAGGCTCCAATGGGCTTGAAGCGATATATGAATAATAAGCCGACCAAATGGGGCTACAAGCTCTTTGTGCCGATTCAGCCTGCCTACACGTGGAACTTTTTCATCTATGAAGGCAAGGCGATCACACCCACTGGGAAGGGCCTTAGTTAAGACCGTCATGCAGCTGATGGACTTCCCTTTACTTGGCAGTGGGTACAAGCTCTTTGTGCCGATTCAGCCTGCCTACACGTGGAACTTTTTCATCTATGAAGGCAAGGCGATCACACCCACTGGGAAGGGCCTTAGTTAAGACCGTCATGCAGCTGATGGACTTCCCTTTACTTGGCAGTGGGTACAAGCTCTTTGTGGACCATTTTTACACTAGTCCCATGCTTTTCATAGACCTCCTTGAAAAATAAAATAGGGGCTTGTGGCACCATTCATTCATTAAGAGAATCAGTTTCCCCAAGACCAAGGTAAACGACATGACAAAGACAGTGGAGAGGGGGACCATACGTTGCATCAGAACTAACAAGGGCAGTAACCATGCTCACCACACAGCATAAGGTATTCAATAACGTCTCAAAGAGGGTGAAAAATGACATTGGGGCAGGGGTGAGGAAGAACATCCCCATTCCTGTTTCTGTGAAGGACTACGATGCCAGCATGGGGGGGTGTCGACCTATCTGATGCTCTGATAGGCTACTACCAGGTCCTCCACAAGACCAGGAAGTGGTATAAGACGTTGTTCTCTCTCCAAAACAAAACACCATTTGTAAACAGATCAGCTTATTTCTATTGCTTCACCTTCTTTTAGTGAAGGACACACAAGTTTGTGTTTGATAAGAAATTAGTATTTATTTTTGAATGTATATCTGTCGCTTTTATGTTGTTTTTGTAAACAGTTCATTTGTATGTGGGACCAATACATTGGATATGCCCAGGCTAAACGTTCAGGCACTTTGGAGAGGTTGAAAAAAACACTTAGATATGCCCTGTATGTCCCACAACACCGCCACAATGTTTGAAAGAGGTTGGTGATGTAGACATTGTTTTTATGGTAAACAATAACTTTTACGCACATCCAGTGTGCAGAAACAGTGCAATTACAACATTAAGACACTTTGGAGAGGTTGAAAGGACGCTTGAATGTACCCCGGAGACCCCATAATACCACCACAATGTTTGAATGAGGTTGATATGATGGAAATGTTGTTTTTATACTGAACTAATAGCATTTAAAAAAAGCGTCCTTTCAACCTCTCCAAAGTGTCTTAATGTTTTAATTGCCACAGTGTCTCCTGACCCCTCCTGTCTCAGCCTCCAGTATTTATGCTGCAGTAGTTTATGAGTCAGGGGGCTAGGGTCAGTCTGTTATATCTGGAGTATTTCTCCTGTCTTATCTGGTGTCCTGTGTGAATTTAAGTATGCTCTCTAATTATCTCTCTCTCTGAGGACCTGAGCCCTAGGACCATGCCTCAGGACTACCTGGCATGATGACTCCTTGCTGTCCCCAGTCCACCTGGCCATGCTGCTGCTCCAGTTTCAACTGTTCTGCCTGTGATTATTATTATTTGACCATGCTGGTCATTTATGAACATCTTGGCCATGTTCTGTTATAATCTCCACCCGGCACAGCCAGAAGAGGACTGGCCACCCCGCATAGCATGGTTCCTCTCTAGGTTTCGGCCTTTCTAGGGAGTTTTTCCTAGCCACCGTGCTTCTACACCTGCATTGCTTGCTGTTTGGGGTTTTTAGGCGGGGTTTCTGTACAGCACGTTGAGATATCAGCTGATGTACGAAGGGCTATATAAATACATTTGATTTTGATTTGATTTAGAGATTGTGAATATGTAATAGAACTGGAATTATCACATGTATTATCACATGTATCATATGCCACTTTGGAGAGGTTTAGGGACACTTGGAATCTTCCTGTGACCCACCTGGCACCACTTATTAAAACATCTACCCATGTCCAGTTGTTTGGTCTATCAATCCCATTTTGTTCTGATATTGTTGACATGTTGTGGAAGACATGCGTTTCTTTCCAAATATACCAAGATTTTGCATGTCAGAACGATGTAATTACACATGAATAGCAGTTATTTTGTCTATTTAGGTGGATATCTACATTATGCCATTACATTTAAGAGGTTAATCAAGAGCTACTGAGACACTTCTAAATGTGATGATAGTACACTAATGAATGAATAATGAATGAACCTGGGCAATATGGATGGTACGATACTATTTCCAGGATGACATGGGGATAGACTATAGATCACAGAGATGAATCAGATCTACATGTAATGTATCTAGGGTTTCCTGGACACAGATTAAGCCTAGTCCCAGATAGTGCTTTTTTAAAATTCTGGATGTTTAATCTGGGTCTGGGAAATTGCCCCATGGAGTCTTACCAATGAAAGTCCATGATAGGACAATGACAAAAAATGGCGGGATGGAGCCGGAACTGGACCACACACACGTTACCATGACAACATGGCCACAGCGGTATAGGTCCACTCTGATTCTTGGACAGGACAGAACAATGGAAATGGACAACAGTCACTTCAATGGACAATGAATGACACACACACACACACACACACACACACACACACACACACACACACACGCACGTCCATCTGAAAAAAAAATGCATATATCACAGATTTTACCGACAGACATGGGGTTGTTACAAGTGTACAGAATAATAATGAGCATGGTGGTTGTATGAAATATGGCATGGCGAGTTGTTTAATATGAAATATGTAGATACACTATATATACAAACTATGTGGACACCCCTTCAAATTAGTGGATTCGGCTATTTCAGCCACACCTGTTAGTGAAAGGTGTATAAAATCTAGCTGCCCCGGTCAACTAGAAGTTATTTTTGTGATTTTTGTTTTTCAACACTCACTACCAAACTGCTTTTGGAAGCAACGTCAGCACAATAACTGTTTGTCGGGAGCTTCATGGAATGGGTTTCCATGGCCGAGCAGCCGCATACAAACCTAAGATCACCATCACGACACAATGCCAAGCGTCGGCTAGTAGTGGTGTAAAGCTCTCCGCCATTGGACTCTGGAGAAGTGGAAAAGCATTGTCTGGAGTGATGAATCACGCTTAACCATCTGGCAGACCGACAGCCAAATCTGGGTTTGGTGGATGCCAGGAGAATGCTATCTGTCCCAATGCATAGTGCCAACTGTAAAGTTTGGTGGATGGGGAATAATGGTCTGGGGCTGTTTACCATGTTTCAAGCTAGGCCCCTTACTTCCAGTGAAGGGAAATCTTAATGCTACAGCATACAATGACATTTTAGACGATTTTAGACATTTTAGATGATTCTGTGCTTCCAACTTTGTTGCAACAGTTGGGGCAGGCCCTTTCCTGTTTCAACATGACAATGCCCCCGTGCACAAAGCGAGGTCCATACAGAAATGGTTTGTAGAGATCGGTGTGGAAGAACTTGACTGGCCTGCACAGAGCCCTGACCTCAACCCCATCGAACACCTTTGGGATGAATTGGAACGCCTAATGTGAGCTAGTCGTAATCGCCCAACATCAGTGCCTGACCTCACTAATGCTCGTGGCTGAATGGAAGCAAGTCCCCGCAGCAATGTTCCAACATCTAGTGGAAAGCCTTCCCAGAAGAGAGGAGGCTGTTATAGCAGCAATGTTCCAACATCTAGTGGAAAGCCTTCCCAGAAGAGTGGAGGCTGTTATAGCAGCAAAGGGGAGACCAATTCCATATTAATGCCCATGATTTTGGAATGAGATGTTCTATGAGCAGGTGTCCACATACATCCCGATTGTCCACCCTTTTCCCACTGTGTTCACTTGTACACATTGAGTCATGGGTTTATGGTTGAAACTCCCTCTCTAGCCAATGCTTAGACCAATCCAATGCTTTGAAATGAAGGAGAAGAATAGTGGAAGTGTACACAATGGAAGAAGAGAGGGAAAAAGTGGAGAATGGGAACATTGCACCACCCTTAACGTTCAGATCCCAGTCCTGTCAGGAAAACCTTCCCGCTACGTTCCCTTACCTCCCCATTGGTTACCTTAGCGGCAATGGAGGCTGCGGTGATGTGCGAGGACGAGGAGTCCTCGGTGGACGCCACACCACTGTCTTTCTTGTCATCGTCCTCCTCCTCACACTGTACGCCCTTGTCCTCAGTCTGCCGCCGCGGCGAGCTGTTGGGGGGCGGCGATAAGGGCGGCGGGGGCGAAGGCAGGTCCTCTAGCTCGTCCACCGCCTCCTTCATCTTGACCACGGCGTCCCGTAGCAGGTCGATAGCGTGGGGTAGCGCGGGCAGGATGAACTGGAAACACTCCTGTTGGTGGAGGTTAGAGGTCAGGATGAGAGTTAATACAGCAGGATGAACTGGAAACTCCTATTGGAGGAGGTTAGAGGTCAGGATGAGAGTTAATACAGCAGGATAAACTGGAAGCTCCTATTGGAGGAGAGGGGAGGGCCAGAAGTTAGTGGTCAGGAAGATAGAGGGAGAGTTAGGGGTTATTACAGCAGGTCAATGGCATGATAGTAGGGTAACAATCTCAGTTCCGTCCTGCCTATGGCTCAGACTCTTAGCCAGTGGTATTCAATGTCGGGGTCTCAACCCCTAGAGGGGTCGACAAATAAAAAACGTACAATTAATAAAAATATTAAGAGTGAAAATTATTTTATTGGACAATATACAGTACATACGATTTGGAGATAAGTTGAAAAATACAATAACAAAAAGAATATTGAGTAAATATATTTATTGGTTCTCATAATTTTGATGAGTGATGCAAATAAGGATTTGAAGGTTATTTATTGATCTGAAAATGTAAATGTTCTGATTTTAAGGTTGTGTCATTAGATTTGGAAAAAAAACAGGGTCCTCATAAATTCTGGCGGAGAAAATGAGGTCCCTCCCTGATGAAGTTTTAATAGCACTGCTGTAAGGTCATCTTGGCTCTTGTTCATAGAGAACTAGCAAGCTCATGTTGTGGGTTCAATTCCCACTGGGATCACATGTTAAATCCATGTGGATAAAAGCCTCTGTTAAGTGGTACATGAAGACGGTATCATATGTACACCCCCCTTGGATCTTTAAAACAAAGTGGGATTGAAATTGATGACGTTATGATCATTCATTTTTGTCATTGATCTTCACCAAATAATGTCAAAGTGAGAAAAAAAAATCGAAATAACTAAAATATTCTGTAGCCTTTGCCTAAATGTTCATCTCGTTCGTTTAGGCAAGCCTTGGCTTAACAAACACATAAGAAATTACATGGAAATAAGAGTGGTCTAAATGATTTTTTAATGACTGCCGCTTCCTCTGTCCCCCAGACATACAACATCGGTAAGGTCCCTCAGTAAAGTATTACATTTCAAGCAAAGATTCAACGACAAAGACCAGGGAGCTTTTCGAAAGCCTCATAAAGAAGGGCAGTGATTGGTAGATGGGCAACAATAACAAATCCGACAATGAATATATCTTTATGCATGGTCAAGTTAATAATTATTCTGTGGATGACATGTTAAACCACCCAGACACATGACAGATACAGTCGTCCTTCTGAACTGAGCTGCAGGACAGGAAGGAAACTGCTCAGGGATGTCACCATGAGGCCATCGGTGATTTTAAAACAGCTACAGAGTTCAATGGCTGTGATGGGAGAAAACTGACTCCACAATATTGGCCTAGAGTGAAAATAGGAATGAAAATATATATTTTTTAAATGCATCCTGTCTTTGGACACTGTGTTAACTAACTTACAGATCAGCTTCAACACCATACAACTCTCCTTCTGTGGCCTCCAACTGCTCTTAAATGCAAGTAAAACTAAATATATGCTCTTCAACTGATCGCTGCCCGCACCTGCCCACCCATCCAGCATCACTACTTTGGACGGTTCTGACTTGTGGACATATATGTGGACAACTACAAATACCTAGGTGTCTCGTTAGACTGTAAACACTCCTTCCAGACTCACATTAAACATCTCCAATCCAAAATTAAATCTAGAATCGGCTTCCTATTTCGCAACAAAGCCTCCTTCACTCATGCTGCCAAACACACCCTCGTAAAACTGACCTTCCTACCGATCCTCCTGTTTATTTGCTATAACCCAGAGACGTATGGATAAACCGCTTCTCCAATCTTTTTGGCTCTACAACAAAGAACAAACAGCAAAAACATATACATGATCAAATACAAATCTTAGAATCAATTTTGAAAGCCTACCAGAACCCACTGGATTCTCCAATTACCTTGAATGAAATGAAACGCTCCAACCCCAAAAGGCCTGTGGTGTTGATGGTATCCTAAATGAAATTATAAAATATAACAGACCACAAATTCCAATTGGCTATCCTTAAATCCTCAGCTCTGGCATATTCCCCAATATTTGGAACAATTGATCACCCCAATTCACAAAAGTAGAGACACATTTGACCTCAATAACTACCATGGGATATGTGTCAATAGCAACCTTGGGCAAATCCTCTTCATTATCATTGACCGCAGACTCATATATTTATTCAGTGAAAACAATGTACTGAGCACATGTCAAATTGGTTTCTTAATAAATACCATACGACAGACGACCTATTCACCCTAGTTGACAAACAAAACAAAGGCAAAGTCTTCTCATGCTTTGTTGATCTAAAAAAAGCTTTTGACTCAATTTGGCATGAGGGTCTGTTATACAACTTGATGGAAAGTCGTGTTGGAGGAAAAACATACGACAATATAAAATCCATGTACACAAACAAGTGTGCGTTTAAAATTGGCAAAAAAACAACAAATTTCCTCCCACAGGGACGTGGGGTAATATGGGGAGACAGCTTAAGCCCCTCCATCTTCAACATATATACCAACGAATTGGTGAGGGCACCTGAACAGTCTGCAGCACCCTACTAGAATCTGAAGTCAAATGTCTACTATTTGCTGATGATCTGGTGCTTCTGTCCCCAACCAAGGAGGGCCATCAGCAGCACCTAGATCTTCTGTACAGTTTCTGTCAGACCTGGTCCCTGATAGTAAATCTCAGTAAGATTCAAATAATGGTGTTCCAAAAAAAGGTCCAGTCGCCAGGACCACAAACACAAATTCCATCTAGACACCGTTGCCCTCGAGCACACAACAAAGTATACATACCTTGGCCGAAACATCGACGCCACGGGCAACTTCCACAAAGCTGTGAAAGATCTGAGAGACAAGAAGGGCCTTCTATGCCATCAAAAGGAACATGAAATTTGACATACCAATACTTGTATCGGTTATAGAACCTATTGCCCTTTATGGTTTTGAGGTCTGGGGATTGCACACCATCTCTCCAAAAATCACCAAATGGAACAAACATCAAATTGAGACTGCATGCAGAATTCTGCAAAAATACCCAGAATTCTGCAAAAGTACAATGTAAAACACCAAATAATGCATGCAAGAGCAGAATTAGGCCGATACCCGCTAATTATCAAAATCCAGAAAAGACTTGGCTCTCAAGAGAAGACAGGCTATGTGCACACTGCCCACAAAATGAGGTGGAAACTGAGCTGCACTTCCTAACCTCCTGACAAATGTATAACCATATTAGAGAGACATATTTCCCTCAGATTACACAGATCCACAAAGAATTCTAAAATAAATCACATTTTGATAAACTCCCATATCTATTGGGTGAAATACCACAGTGTGGCATCACAGCAGCAAGATTTGTGACCTGATGCTACAAGAAAAGGGCAACCAGTGAAGAACAAACACTGTTGCAAATACAGTCCATATTTATGTTACATTTCCCTTTTGTACTTTAACTATTTGCACATTGTTACAACACAGTATATAGACATAATGACATTTTAAATGTCTTTATTCTTTTGCAACTATTGTGAGTGTAATGTTTACTGTTCATTTTATTGTAGTTTATTATCTATTTCACTTGCTTTGGCAATGTAAACATATGTTTCCCATGCGAATAAAATGCTTAGATTGAATTGAGTGAGTGAGTGAGTTAGTGTGAGTGAGTGAGAGAGTTAGTGTGAGTGAGTGAGTGAGTGTGAGTGAGTTAGTGTGAGTGAGTGAGAGAGTTAGAGTGAGTGAGTGAGTTAGTGTGAGTGAGTGAGAGAGTTAGTGTGAGTGAGTGAGTGAGTGAGTTAGTGTGAGTGATTGAGAGAGTTAGTGTGAGTGAGTGAGTGAGTGTGAGTGAGTGAGTGTGAGTGAGTGAGAGAATGAAAAGAAAAAAAGAGACGACTGGAGACAGGACCACTAGATCAGACACCCCAAAGGGCTTGATCTCATGCCACAGAGCCCAGCCCACCCTGACTCTGTCCCCACGGCCCTGGCTCTGTCCCCACGGCCCTGGCTCTGTCCCCACGGCCCTGGCTCTGTCCCCACGGCCCTGGCTCTGTCCCCACGGCCCTGGCTCTGTCCCCACGGCCCTGGCTCTGTCCCCACGGCCCTGGCTCTGTCCCCACGGCCCTGGCTCTGTCCCCACGGCCCTGGCTCTGTCCCCACGGCCCTGGCTCTGTCCCCACGGCCCTGGCTCTGTCCCCACGGCCCTGACTCTGTCCCCACGGCCCTGACTCTGTCCCCACGGCCCTGACTCTGTCCCCACGGCCCTGACTCTGTCCCCACGGCCCTGACTCTGTCCCCACGGCCCTGACTCTGTCCCCACGGCCCTGACTCTGTCCCCACGGCCCTGACTCTGTCCCCACGGCCCTGACTCTGTCCTCACGGCCCTGACTCTGTCCTCACGGCCCTGACTCTGTCCTCACGGCCCTGACTCTGTCCTCACGGCCCTGACTCTGTCCCCACGGCCCTGACTCTGTCCCCACGGCCCTGACTCTGTCCCCACGGCCCTGACTCTGTCCCCACGGCCCTGACTCTGTCCCCACGGCCCTGACTCTGTCCTCACGGCCCTGACTCTGTCCTCACGGCCCTGACTCTGTCCTCACGGCCCTGACTCCGTCCTCACGGCCCTGACTCCGTCCTCACGGCCCTGACTCCGTCCTCACGGCCCTGACTCCGTCCTCACGGCCCTGACTCCGTCCTCACGGCCCTGACTCTGTCCACGGCCCTCCCAGTTCCTCCTGTCTTTATGATGTGGGATCAGAGATAATAAAAGTGGGTGATGGGCTGTTCATACAGTTTGACTGGGGGCCTGATGGGGGGGGACACTAATATGGCATCAGATGGGAAAAGGGGGCGTAATTGATTAAAACAAATAATAAAATCGATCAGTAGAAATGCCTCAGTAATGAGACAGAGACAGATGTGGGGTCAGCGGAGAGAGAGGGGACAGAGAAGAGAGAGAGGAGATAGAGAGAGGGAGACAGATAGACAGATGGCGAGGTAGCGGGTAGAGCAGTCTAGCGGTGCAAGTACACGCTGGCGCGTGGGAACACACGCAGTAGCCACGCACGCCCAAAAGCATGCACGGACACAAAGTGATCTGCTCATGGTGTGCACTGTGTGTGTGCTGTATTCGGGTACAATCTCAGTGCACATTTTCCCAAGAGTTAAGAGACTAACTACTCAGTCACAATGACACTGATCAAAGGAAATGTGACAGTGCTGATCTACACTGGGGACACCTGATCCTAGATCAGCACTCCTACTCTGAGATGCCCTGCTCTGTGGATAAGAGCCCTGAAACACTGATATGAGTACAGGTGTTATGGTACAGTATAATTCACCGTCTTTCATCAGGATTGTTACTTAAAACAATAAAACTGCATAATACATTTATTTTATTTTTTTGTACAGCAAGTCTCTATATATTTTACAATTAGCTAAGGAGTGTTGTGCTTGAAGAAGGATTTTTTTGTTAGATTCAATTTGATAATGTGCACCTGCTAATTAGTTAGCTCGCTAACGTTGGCTTGCTAACGAGCAAGGCAGTCACACACTTCATATGAAACGAATGGGGTGGCAAGTGCAACACAATACGCATAAATAGCAGCACTGTAGAAACTATTACACTCGACGGAACGACTTGATTAGTGTAGTGTCAACATCGCAGCCACTGTCAGCTAGCCTACTCCAGCAGTACTGTATCATTTCAATCATTTTAGTCAATAAGATTCTTGCTACGTAAGCTTAACTTTCTGAACATTCGAGACGTGTAGTCCACTTGTCATTCCAATCTCCTTTGCATTAGCGTAGCCTCTTCTGTAGCCTGTCAACTATGTGTCTATCTATCCCTGTTCTCTCCTCTCTGCACAGACCATACAAACGCTCCACACCGCGTGGCCGCGGCCACCCTAATCTGGTGGTCCCAGCGCGCACGACCCACGTGGAGTTCCAGGTCTCCGGTAGCCTCTGGAACTGCCGATCTGCGGCCAACAAGGCAGAGTTCATCTCAGCCTATGCCTCCCTCCAGTCCCTCGACTTCTTGGCACTGACGGAAACATGGATCACCACAGATAACACTGCTACTCCTACTGCTCTCTCTTCGTCCGCCCACGTGTTCTCGCACACCCCGAGAGCTTCTGGTCAGCGGGGTGGTGGCACCGGGATCCTCATCTCTCCCAAGTGGTCATTCTCTCTTTCTCCCCTTACCCATCTGTCTATCGCCTCCTTTGAATTCCATGCTGTCACAGTTACCAGCCCTTTCAAGCTTAACATCCTTATCATTTATCGCCCTCCAGGTTCCCTCGGAGAGTTCATCAATGAGCTTGATGCCTTGATAAGCTCCTTTCCTGAGGACGGCTCACCTCTCACAGTCCTGGGCGACTTTAACCTCCCCACGTCTACCTTTGACTCATTCCTCTCTGCCTCCTTCTTTCCACTCCTCTCCTCTTTTGACCTCACCCTCTCACCTTCCCCCTACTCACAAGGCAGGCAATACGCTCGACCTCATCTTTACTAGATGCTGTTCTTCCACTAACCTCATTGCAACTCCCCTCCAAGTCTCCGACCACTACCTTGTATCCTTTTCCCTCTCGCTCTCATCCAACACTTCCCACACTGCCCCTACTCGGATGGTATCGCGCCGTCCCAACCTTCGCTCTCTCTCCCCCGCTACTCTCTCCTCTTCCATCCTATCATCTCTTCCCTCTGCTCATACCTTCTCCAACCTATCTCCTGATTCTGCCTCCTCAACCCTCCTCTCTTCCCTTTCTGCATCCTTTGACTCTCTATGTCCCCTATCCTCCAGGCCGGCTCGGTCCTCCCCCCCGCTCTGTGGCTCGACGACTCATTGCGAGCTCACAGAACAGAGCTCCGGGCAGCCGAGCGGAAATGGAGGAAAACTCGCCTCCCTGCGGACCTGGCATCCTTTCACTCCCTCCTCTCTACATTTTCCTCCTCTGTCTCTGCTGCTAAAGCCACTTTCTACCACTCTAAATTCCAAGCATCTGCCTCTAACCCTAGGAAGCTCTTTGCCACCTTCTCCTCCCTCCTGAATCCTCCTCCCCCTCCCCCTCCTCCCTCTCTGCAGATGACTTCGTCAACCATTTTGAAAAGAAGGTCGACGACATCCGATCCTCGTTTGCTAAGTCAAACGACACCGCTGGTTCTGCTCACACTGCCCTACCCTGTGCTCTGACCTCTTTCTCCCCTCTCTCTCCAGATGAAATCTCGCTTCTTGTGACGGCCGGCTGGCCGCCCAACAACCTGCCCGCTTGACCCTATCCCCTCCTCTCTTCTCCAGACCATTTCCGGAGACCTTCTCCCTTACCTCACCTCGCTCATCAACTCATCCCTGACCGCTGGCTACGTCCCTTCCGTCTTCAAGAGAGCGAGAGTTGCACCCCTTCTGAAAAAACCTACACTCGATCCCTCCGATGTCAACAACTACAGACCAGTATCCCTTCTCTCTTTTCTCTCCAAAACTCTTGAACGTGCCGTCCTTGGCCAGCTCTCCCGCTATCGCTCTCAGAATGACCTTCTTGATCCAAATCAGTCAGGTTTCAAGACTAGTCATTCAACTGAGACTGCTCTTCTCTGTATCACGGAGGTGCTCCGCACTGCTAAAACTCTCTCTCCTCTGCTCTCATCCTTCTAGACCTATCGGCTGCCTTCGATACTGTGAACCATCAGATCCTCCTCTCCACCCTCTCCGAGTTGGGCATCTCCGGCGCGGCCCACGCTTGGATTGCGTCCTACCTGACAGGTCGCTCCTACCAGGTGGTGTGGCGAGAATCTGTCTCCTCACCACGCGCTCTCACCACTGGTGTCCCCCAGGGCTCTGTTCTAGGCCCTCTCCTATTCTCGCTATACACCAAGTCACTTGGCTCTGTCATAACCTCACATGGTCTCTCCTATCATTGCTATGCAGATGACACACAATTAATCTTCTCCTTTCCCCCTTCTGATGACCAGGTGGCGAATCGCATCTCTGCATGTCTGGCAGACATATCAGTGTGGATGACGGATCACCACCTCAAGCTGAACCTCGGCAAGACGGAGCTGCTCTTCCTCCCGGGGAAGGACTGCCCGTTCCATGATCTCGCCATCACGGTTGACAACTCCATTGTGTCCTCCTCCCAGAGCGCTAAGAACCTTGGCGTGATCCTGGACAACACCCTGTCGTTCTCAACCAACATCATGGCGGTGGCCCGTTCCTGTAGGTTCATGCTCTACAACATCCGCAGAGTACAACCCTGCCTCACACAGGAAGCGGCGCAGGTCCTAATCCAGGCACTTGTCATCTCCCGTCTGGATTACTGCAACTCGCTGTTGGCTGGGCTCCCTGCCTGTGCCATTAAACCCCTACAACTCATCCAGAACGCCGCAGCCCGTCTGGTGTTCAACCTTCCCAAGTTCTCTCACGTCACCCCGCTCCTCCGCTCTCTCCACTGGCTTCCAGTTGAAGCTCGCATCCGCTACAAGACCATGGTGCTTGCCTACGGAGCTGTGAGGGGAACGGCACCGCAGTACCTCCAGGCTCTGATCAGGCCCTACACCCAAACAAGGGCACTGCGTTCATCCACCTCTGGCCTGCTCGCCTCCCTACCACTGAGGAAGTACAGTTCCCGCTCAGCCCAGTCAAAACTGTTCGCTGCTCTGGCCCCCCAATGGTGGAACAAACTCCCTCACGACGCCAGGACAGCAGAGTCAATCACCACCTTCCGGAGACACCTGAAACCCCACCTCTTCAAGGAATACCTAGGATAGGACAAGTAATCCTTCCCCCCCCCCCCTTAAATGATTTAGATGCACTATTGTAAGTGGCTGTTCCACTGGATGGCAGAAGGTGAATTCACCAATTTGTAAGTCGCTCTGGATAAGAGCGTCTGCTAAATGACTTAAATGTAAATGTATAACACTAAATGCTTTACCAATGCTTTACCAAATGCTTTACCAATGCTTTACCAAATGCTTTACCAATGCTTTACCAAATGCTTTTCCAATGCTTTACCAAATGCTTTACCAATGCTTTACCAATGCTTTTCCAGCAAGATGAAGAATAAATCAACTCTCAATTAACACATACTGCCGGTGCCAGTTAGCTTGCTAGCTGATGTTAGCTAAATGTTTACTATCACAACAAAGCTAATCAAATCAAATGTTATTTGTCACATACACATGGTTAGCAGATACTAATGACAGCTAACAGGCAGCTGCTTCATTTGAAAAGCAAATCCATTGCGATTTAATTATAATGTTGCGACGCTCGTTATCTAGTTGTGGCCATCTAGTTAGTACTACACATTCTAGCGAGCTAGCAAAAACATTAGTGCAGCTTGCTAGTTAGGTTACATTAGCTACAGCAGGCACAAGTCAAACAAGCTACTGCCTTGTGGCCTGGAGTGCAAATCAGAATTATAACTGTTCTATGTGAACAACAAAGTTAACTGCAGAGGTGCAAAGTAGCAGTCAGATGTTTCATTGTGTCTGGTCCTTTAAAGTGGTCCTGTTTAGCAGGTGTTAACGTTACCTGTGAACCCTTCTTGCTCCCTGGTAAATTGATGATGAGCGTCTTGCCGCGGATGCCGCACACAGGTCTGCTTACACACAAGAGAGGAGAGTGTGTATTAGAGTTTCACACAATGAAAGGTGTGTGTGCGTTAATGAGGAGTGTGTACACAGTATACATTCATATGTGTGTGTGTGTGTGTGTTCGTGTGTGTGTGTTCGTGTGTGTGTGTGTTCGTGTGTGTGTGTGTGTGTGCGTGTGTGTGTGTGCGTGCGTGTGTGTGTGTGTGTGTGTGTGTGTTCGTGTGTCGTGTGTGTGTTCGTTCGTGTGTGTTCGTGTGTGTGTGTCGTGTGTGTGTTCGTGTGTGTTCGTGTGTGTGTGTTCGTGTGTGTGTTCGTGTGTGTTCGTGTGTGTGTGTTCGTGTGTGTGTGTGTGTGTTCGTGTTCGTGTGTGTGTGTGTTCGTGTTCGTTCGTGTGTGTGTTCGTGTGTGTGTGTGTGTGTTCGTGTTCGTTCGTGTGTGTGTTCGTGTGCGTGTGTTCGTGTGTGTTCGTGTGTGTGTGTGTTTGTGTGTGTGTGATCGTGTTCGTGTGTGTGTGTTCGTGTCTGTGTGTGTGTGTTCGTGTCTGTGTGTGTGTGTTCGTGTCTGTGTGTGTTCGTGTGTGTGTGTTCATGTGTGTGTTTGTGTGTGTGTGTGTGTGTTCGTGTGTGTGTTCATGTGTGTGTTCATGTGTGTGTGTGTCATAGACATTAAACCAGTAGATAGTGATACTATAGCGCTGACGTCATCCACGTATTCCAATGTAAAACTCCTGATGGTGCATTAATTATTTGAATTTGAAGTGTACCATATTGCTAAATAGGGCTGAATGGCACTAAAAAAATGACTACGGATCATGGTGAAGGTGGCCTTAACTAGCAAGGGATCATGGTCAATGTAGTCGTTTTCATTCTGCCTGAGAAAGTCAACCTTAATGTCTATGTCAGGAAGGAGAGAGCCTCTTCGTAGCCTGCCGGCCCGTGATTGGTCTGTGTCAGCACGTGGTCCTGTGTGACGACAAATGTAGTAGTCAGAATGGATCACTATTTAATTAAATATCTCCATTTGTAGTGAACTTTAAAATAATTCATAATGAACTAATTTTAGAGCCGTTCTGGCATTCGTAATTTACATAGGCTTTCTAGGGATTTTTTTGGCACTGCTAGGATGCTACACACTAGCCGACCAGCAGAGCTCATGACTCTCCAGACCGGACACTGGGGGCCTGGTGTGTGTGTGTACTGTATTAATGTTCGTGTGTGTTTGTGTGTGTACTGTATGTATGTAAGTGTGTGTTTGTGTGTGTACTGTATCTATGTAAGTGTGTGTGTACTGTATGCATGTTAGTGTGTGTGTACTGTATGTATGTAAGTGTGTGTGTACTGTATGCATGTAAGTGTGTACTGTATGCATGTTAGTGAGTGTGTGTACTGTATGCATGCTAGTGTGTGTGTGTGTCTCACCTAGAGAGCATGCCTAGCGGTGTGACGTTGAGAGAACCCATCAGCATGGCCAGAGACATCCCTGGAGCCTCCCGCTCGATCACCTCTTTAGTGGCCTGACGGAGACAGAGAGACAGAGAGAAACAGAGAGAGAGATAGCGACAGAGAGAGAGAGAGAGAGAGATAGCGACAGTGAGAGAGAGATAGCGACAGAGAGAGAGAGATAGCGACAGCGACAGAGAGAGATAGCAACAGAGAGAGACAGCGACAGAGAGACAGCAACAGAGAGAGACAGCGAGAGAGAGAGACAGCGAGAGAGAGAGACAGCGACAGAGAGAGACAGCGACAGAGAGAGACAGCGACAGAGAGAGATAGCGACAGAGACAGAGAGATAGCGACAGAGACAGAGAGATAGCGACAGAGACAGAGTGATAGCGACAGAGACAGAGAGATAGCGACAGAGACAGAGAGATAGCGACAGAGACAGAGAGATAGCGACAGACAGAGACAGAGAGAGACAGACAGAGATAGCGACAGCGACAGAGAGAGACAGAGAGAGAGAGAACGACAGAGAGCGACAGAGAGAGAATGACAGAGAGCGACAGAGAGATAGAAACAGAGAAAGACAGAGAGAGATAGAAACAGAGAGAGACAGAGAGAGACAGACAGAGAGAAATACTTGAATCAGTTATAGAACCCATTGCCCTTTATGGTTGTGAGGTCTGGGGTCCGCTCACCAACCAAGAATTCTCAAAATGGGACAAACACCAAATTGAGACTCTGCATGCACTACTCTACAAAAATATCCTCCGTGTACAACGTAGACCACCAAATAATGCATGCAGAGCAGAGTTAGGCCGATACCCGGGAATTATCAAAATCCAGAAAAGAGCCGTTCAATTCTACAACCACCTAAAAGGAAGCGATTCCCAAATCTTCCATAACAAAGCAATCACCTACAGAGAGATGAACCTGGAGAAGAATCCTCTAAGCAAGCTGGTCCTGGGGCTCTGTTCACAAACACAAACACACCCCACAGAGCCCCAGGACAACAACACAATTAGACCCAACCAAATCATGAGAAAACAAAAAGATAATTACTTGACACATTGGAAAGAATTAACAAAAAAACTGAGCAAACTGGAATGCTATTTGGCCCTAAACAGAGAGTACACAGTGGCAGAATACCTGACCACTGTGACTGACCTAAACGTAAGGAAAGCTTTGACTATGTACAGACTCAGTGAGCATAGCCTTGTTATTGAGAAAGGCCGCCGTAGGGAACATGGCTCTCAAGAGAAGACAGGCTATGTGCTCACTGCCCACAAAATGAAGACATTACAAATGTCATATTATATATATATATATACAGTGTTGTAAAGATGTTGTCTCGCGACAGGCAGACAGAAAGCCAGAAGCCATATATATATATATATATATATAATATGACATTTGTAATGTCTTTATGCTTTTGAAACTTTTGAAACTTCTGTATGTTAAATGTTAATTTTTATTGTTTATTTCACTTTTGCATATTATCTACCTCACTTGCTTTGGCAATGTTAACATATGTTTCCCATGCCAATAAAGCCCCTTGAATTGATAGAGACAGAGATAGAGACACAGATACAGATAGAGCGAAAGAGAGAGAGAGAGATAGAGCGAAAGAGAGGGAGAGAGAGAGAGAGAGTGAAAGAGAGGGAGAGAGAGCGAAAGAGAGAGAGAGAGAGAGAGAGCGAGAGACAGACAGCGAGAAAGATTAACAGAGAGAGAGAGAAAGAGTGAGTCAGAGACAAAGAGTGAGTCATAGATAGGAAGAGAGAGACACACAGAGAGAGATAGATGGAGAGAGAATGTATGATCATCCACAATACAATCACACTGCTTTCCACACTAGAAGACAGAGAGATGAGTACTGTATCATGGCATGGTGTCACACTACAGATGTAGGATCTTAATTTGATCACTCTTTTGCTGCAGAGTATTTTCTTGCACGGCGGAAAATGCAATCTTGTAGTCACTTCTAAAGTTCGAAATTTCCACTTTAAAAATGTATCAACCCTTACAAAAAAATCCATTAATTACAATCCACATAATAATGATCATATCCTTTTGCTGCAGGATTATTTTTCATGGTGTAGCAAACTGGCTCAAATTAAGATTGTACATCTGTAGAGGCTTGAAGAACACACAGCATTCTGGGTCATATCACTCACCATTGGCAATAACCTATTAAAATACATTCTTAGAAAAAAAGGTGCTATCGAGAACCTAAAAGGATTATTCAACTGTCAACATAGGAGAACCCTTTGAGGAGAGGAGAAAGAGAAGATCCTTTGAATAGAGGAGAGGAGAAAGAGAAGAGAGGAGAACCCTGTGAAGAGAGGAGAGGAGAAGGAGAAGAGAGGAGAACCCTTTGAAGAGAGAGGAGAAAGAGAAGATCCTTTGAATAGAGGAGAGGAGAAAGAGAAGATCCTTTGAATAGAGGAGAGGATAAAGAGAAGAGAGGAGAACCCTGTGAAGAGAGGAGAGGAGAAAGAGAAGAGAGGAGAACCCTGTGAAGAGAGGAGAGGAGAAAGAGATGAGAGGAGAACCCTTTGAAGAGAGGAGAGGAGAAAGAGGAGAAGGAGAAAGAGAGGAGAAGGAGAAAGAGAGGAGAAAGAGAAGAGAGGAGAAAGAGGAGAGGAGAAAGAGAGAAGAGGAGAAAGAGAGAAGAGGAGAAAGAGAGAAGAGGAGAAAGAGAGAAGAGGAGAAAGAGAGAAGAGGAGAAAGAGAAAGAGAGAAGAGGAGAAAGAGAAAGAGAAGAGGAGAAAGAGAAGAGGAGAAAGAGAAAGAGAGAAGAGGAGAAAGAGAAGAAAGAGAAAGAGAAGAGGAGAAAGAGAAGAGGAGTACTTCAAAGATTACCAGCCACTGATGAGGACTCAGGAGAGTGAGAGGGAGGAATAAGACAAGAGAGGAGAAAATGGAGGAAGGAGAGACAGGGAGGGTGGATGAGAGAGGGGGGGTAGAGGAGGGTGTACGGGGGAGAGGGGGAGAATGGGGGAAGGGGAGTCAGGGAGGGTGGATGAGAGAGGGGGGGTAGAGGAGGGTGTACGGGGGAGAGAGTTATTGGAAGAAAGGAAGCGAGATAAATGGGGTGGTCAGGGAAAGAGGGAGAGAGAATCTCCTGACACCTACAGTGAGTGGGATCATCACTAGAGAAGATGTGTGTAAATAGAGCCTTCGTCATTAGACAGGACACAGGGTAACCCCCCCACACACACACTGCTATCGTGTAACATTATTAAGTACTGTGTTTCTCCAACCCACCCACAAGTGCCCCAGCGGTAATGTATAAAGGACTCTAGTGGTAATGTATAAAGGGACTCCAGTGGTAATGTATAAAGGGACTCCAGTGGTAATGTATAAAGGGACTCCAGCGGTAATGTATAAAGGGACTCCAGCGGTAATGTATAAAGGGACTCCAGTGGTAATGTATGAAGGGACTCCAGTGGTAATGTATAAAGGGACTCCAGTGGTAATGTATGAAGGGACTCCAGTGGTAATGTATAAAGGGACGCCAGTGGTAATGTATAAAGGGACTCCAGTGGTAATGTATAAAGGGACTCCAGTGGTAATGTATGAAGGGACTCCAGTGGTAATGTATGAAGGGACTCCAGTGGTAATGTATGAAGGGACTCCAGTGGTAATGTATGAAGGGACTCCAGTGGTAATGTATGAAGGGACTCCAGTGGTAATGTATAAAGGGACTCCAGTGGTAATGTATAAAGGGACTCCAGTGGTAATGTATGAAGGGACTCCAGTGGTAATGTATAAAGGGACTCCAGTGGTAATGTATAAATGGACTCCAGTGGTAATGTATAAAGGGACTCCAGTGGTAATGTATGAAGGGACTCCAGTGGTAATGTATGAAGGGACTCCAGTGGTAATGTATAAAGGGACTCCAGTGGTAATGTATAAAGGGACTCCAGTGGTAATGTATGAAGGGACTCCAGTGGCACATGCTCTATCTGCCGGATGTGTGTATGTGTTAGTCATCTATGGAGGCACCAACACAGACAGGACTGGCTCTGGTGGCTCTGAGTCTAAATGGGGCTCACTTTCAGTGTGACATACATTTTGGATCTGCAAGTTAGTTTCATTTGAAACAAGGGGAGCTGGTGCAGATTAGAGGCAGTAGACACAGAGGAAACAAAACCTGTGACTGGTTAACACAGCAGGCTAAAATGTATAGGGTAATAGCAATAAATACAGCCGCCTTGACATACAGACAGGTTCACCTGAGAAGGCTGGTGAGAGGAATTATGGGAGGGAGGACAGGCTCACTGGAATGGAGTTAATGGATCAGAGTCAAACGTGTGGTTTCCATATGTTTGATACCGTTCCATTAATTACATTCCAGCTATTACAATGAGCCTGTCCTCCTATAGCTCCTCCCACCAGCCATCTCTGACGTGCACACACACACACACACACTTACCTCAGGTGTGACATCGCGGGGAGCAAAGCCTGTCCCCCCGGTTGTCAAGATGAGATTGAGTTCTTTCTCATCACACCAGTCCACTAGAGTCTCCTGATGAGACAGACAGACAGACTGAGACACAGGATCTGATAGGCTCCTAGGTAGATCTCATTGGCATGAATGGAGAGGATGTGACATACAGTAGGTCTCTGCTAAGAGGGTCATAGGGTGATGATTCTAACTAAGAGGGTCATAGGGTGATGATTCTAACTAAGAGGGTCATAGGGTGATGATTCTAGCTAAGAGGGTCATAGGGTGATGATTCTAACTAAGAGGGTCATAGGGTGATGATTCTAACTAAGAGGGTCATAGGGTGATGATTCTAACTAAGAGGGTCGTAGGGTGATGATTCTAACTAAGAGGGTCATAGGGTGATGATTCTAACTAAGAGGGTCATAGGGTGATGATTCTAACTAAGAGGGTCATAGGGTGATGATTCTAACTAAGAGGGTCATAGGGGTGGTGATTCTAACTAAGAGGGTCATAGGGGTGGTGATTCTAACTAAGAGGGTCATAGGGGTGGTGATTCTAACTAAGAGGGTCATAGGGGTGATGATTCTAACTAAGAGGGTCATAGGGGTGGTGATTCTAACTAAGAGGGTCATAGGGATGGTGATTCTAACTAAGAGGGTCATAGGGATGGTGATTCTAACTAAGAGGGTCATAGGGTGATGATTCTAACTAAGAGGGTCATAGGGTGATGATTCTAACTAAGAGGGTCATAGGGATGGTGATTCTAACTAAGAGGGTCATAGGGTGATGATTCTAACTAAGAGGGTCATAGGGTGATGATTCTAACTAAGAGGGTCATAGGGTGATGATTCTAACTAAGAGGGTCATAGGGTGATGATTCTAACTAAGAGGGTCATAGGGATGGTGATTCTAACTAAGAGGGTCATAGGGATGGTGATTCTAACTAAGAGGGTCATAGGGATGGTGATTCTAACTAAGAGGGTGATGATTCTAACTAAGAGGGTCATAGGGTGATGATTCTAACTAAGTGGGTCATATGGATGGTGATTCTAACTAAGAGGGTGATGATTCTAACTAAGAGGGTCATAGGGTGATGATTCTAACTAAGAGGGTCATAGGGTGATGATTCTAACTAAGAGGGTCATAGGGGTGGTGATTCTAACTAAGAGGGTCATAGGGATGGTGATTCTAACTAAGAGGGTGATGATTCTAACTAAGAGGGTCATAGGGTGGTGAATCTAACTACGAGGGTACTAGGGGTGGTGATTTTACTAAGAATAATAATTTGTCTCACAGTAGGATGACTGATCTAGGATTAGTTTTTCTTTCAGATTATAACAATTAAGATTACATGGACATGGGGCAACATGATCCTAGACCAGCACCTCTCATTTTATTGGTCACATACACATATTTAGCAGATGTTATTGCGGGAGTAGCGAAATGCTTGTGTTCCTAGCTCCAGCAGTGCAGTAATATCTAACAAGTAGGCAGGTAGCCTAGTGGTTAGAGCGTTGGGCCAGTAACCGAAAGGTTGCAAGATCAAATCCCAGACCTGACAAGGAAAAAATCTGTCCTTCTGCCCGTGAACAAGGCAGTTAACCAACCGTTCCTAGGCAGTCATTGAAAATAAGAATTTGTTCTTAAATGACTTGCCTAGTTAAATAAAGGGAAAAACATGAATAAAAATGGGGTCAAAAAGTATTTGAACTATTTAAAATACTTAAGCCTTGCTTCATTGAGGTTGTCTGGCACAACAGACTGGAACCCAGGTCTGTTGACAGACAAACAGGTAGAAATTCAAGATTCATCTTACCTTGATCTGGTCAATTTCATCTGGTACGATCTTATAGGCTGAAATAGAGCCCCCAAGCCTGAGAGAGAAGATAGAGAGAAACACAGAACATCAGGTCCCTCACAATTCAGATGTTACTAACAGTTCAAAACAGTCACTTGGTTCAAGCCTCCAGATACACAACCAAACAAATCCAACTGCTGTTATTTCCCCCACGCAGGCCTGAGAGAGAGAACATATCAAAATGTGGTTCAAAATAGGGATGCTTGCTTTGGGGAGGGTTGTGTGGTTTTTTTGGGGGGTCACAGGGGATGTTGGTGCGTTTTTTCCCCTGGTTTACACTTGCTCTTCTGCTCATATTTTCCCTATAAACAAATGTCTTGAATTACTTTCGGAATTACCCTAATAAAGTTTCGAAATGTTTGTGAAGGTTTGGTAGGGGCTGTTATTAAGCTTTAGCTACTGCAGGCCTACGATATGAAGGCAGTGCACCACAGCGCTCCAACTGACTCCAACAGTTGAATTTAAGGTGAGGAAGACTGTTTCAGTCCTACCAGAGTTACTTCTATAATCTAACAACATAATCCTTAACTTTATACAAAATACTCTGATAGAAAATTAACTAATTAGCCTCCTTTGATACATCTACAGAGTATCTGTATATAAGAGGCAGTATATAACATTAAGAAATCAATGTTGGGGTGAGGCCTAAACTTCTCTTCCAGTATACAGGCTATATATATACACTGTATATATAGTTATTCAAATATATCATACAGAGGACACATAAACCCCTAAAGGCCCTAACTCTCTATCAAGGAACAGGCCTCTCTCTCCTGGCTTGAGAGTACACATACAGGCATAAAGGCCCTCACACCCTATCCAGGAACAGGCCTCTCTCTCAGGTAATGACAGTACACATACAGGCAGTTAGGCCCTAACTCCCTATACAGGAACAGGCCTCTCTCTGGTTATGAGAGTACACATAACTCTCTCTCTGGGGTGAGGCCTAAACTTCTCTTCCAGTATTCAGGCTATATATACTGTATATATAGTTATTCTAATATATCATACAGAGGACACGTAAACCCCTAAAGGCCCTAACTCTCTATCAAGGAACAGGCCTCTCTCTCCTGGCTTGAGAGTACACATACAGGCAGTTAGGCCCTAACACCCTATACAGGAACAGGCCTCTCTCTGGTTATGAGAGTACACATAACTCTCTCTCTGGGGTGAGGCCTAAACTTCTCTTCCAGTATTCAGGCTATATATACTGTATATATAGTTATTCTAATATATCATACAGAGGACACGTAAACCCCTAAAGGCCCTAACTCCCTATACAGGAACAGGCCTCTCTCTGGTTATGAGAGTACACATAACTCTCTCTCTGGGGTGAGGCCTAAACTTCTCTTCCAGTATTCAGGCTATATATACTGTATATACAGTTATTCTAATATATCATACAGAGGACACATAACTCTCTCTCTGGGGTGAGGCCTAAACTTCTCTTCCAGTATACAGGCTATATATACTGTATATACAGTTATTCTAATATATCATACAGAGGACACATAACTCTCTCTCTGGGGTGAGGCCTAAACTTCTCTTCCAGTATACAGGCTATATATACTGTATATATAGTTATTCTAATATATCATACAGAGGACACATAACTCTCTCTCTGGGGTGAGGCCTAAACTTCTCTTCCAGTATACAGGCTATATATACTGTATATATAGTTATTCTAATATATCATACAGAGGACACGTAAGCCTACAGGCCTTTGCATGCAATACCCTGATACAGTTAGTGCTCAAGTCTCTGACAGCTGAACCGTGAGGTGGATAATTATTGTTTAAGGATAGTAGCCCAACACGGGCTGTTTTTAAGGACACGTAAATGTGTCTCATTTGGTCAATATCCCTCGTTTACTGATGGTGCTGGCTGCCCTCAAGTTGGATCTGAATACATATGATGTCCATGTCCCTTGTCATGTTGTCCGGCATCACATGTTCCTCAAGCAAACTCTGAAATGGCATATTGTTTTCAATGAAGATTTTAGAATATTCACATGAAAATTTGTCGCCAATTGGATGGAAACCTAGTTATAGACACCCTAAAGACTCTGACAAGTGTGCTAGTCCAGCTCTCTTTGGTTAATCCTGCATATCCTGGTTCACCAGCAGTCCCAAACATCTAAAGAATAAGCTACCAGTCAAACAAGCTTGTGAGAATTGTACTTAAACTCCCCCCTCATACGAATGCGGAGGTTGAGCATATTCCCGTCTCCATCTCTGCGATGTGTCTGTATCAATGTAATTGTACATGTATTTATATAGAAACATTGGGAGCACAATGGAAGTAAATTCACCACATTAATGTGCGATCCAGGTCATCTTTGTGTATATGTAGATTTTTAACTGACAACAAAAATCAAATCAATCAATCAAATCCAAACTGTGCAGAGGACAATTGATGAATAGGAAGAGACACCAAGACGTTGAATGACATTCGGAGATGGTCAATCCAATCCTTCAGTACTGGGTAAACCTGCAAGGTCAGGAGAGATGTATTTTCTGTTTGTAGAGATGTACATAGTCTATTATATTGTGGTGTCGACCGTGTTGAAAACAAAAAACAATATTATTGAAGTGTGTGTAAAATGACTATATATTATTATCAAATTGCCCTCCAGTTGATGATTGTGTGCAGCCAGCTCTGATTGTAGTGTAATGAAACAGGGGAGTGAGCTTGTCTGTGGTGGTCGGCGAACCCTCGACCTTCTGACCAGTAGCCCTACGTGGCATCGACTGTGCCACCAAAGCATACTGAAGTGACAAAGTCGATATCCACATGTTTAAATACAGGGCCGCTACACTTATTATGGGTCATAAACAGTTAATTATATGATGGGGAGGGTGTTCAATTTATTTTATGGTACAGCGGGAGGGTCATGTGAAAATATTTTGTTCTTTGGGGAGGGAGCCAGGAGAAGTCCTAGAGAGCCAGAAACAGAGAGGGAAGGAGAGCAATGAATGGCTTTGAATGTGCCCACCTGAAAGACATTCCTAAACACGGCCCACTAGGGAGATCTCACACAAGGAGAGTCTGCTCTTGAGCGGTGTACCACGGCGCTCTCTGGTGGCCAGCTCAGGTATTGCCGAAAAAGGAGAAACATCGGCAGGCTGAAAGTGAAACAGCTCTACACACAGACACAGACACTCTAAATGGTCGGGAGTGTGGAGGTGTGTACGTGTGTACTGGGGCTTTTTAGACAGTGTGTTTCACCCCGGGAAAGAAATGGACCTGTCAGGACAAATCACTTCTCTGTCGTTTTTTTCCCTGTCTCCCTGTTTCAGCCCAAATGAAAATATGCTGAACACAAATAACTAGGGTTCCTTCCCACCATCTGTTTCCTAGGCAACCCCATTCTATCTGAAGCCTCTGGTTGCCTTGCGCATGGTTTATCGTGAGTGTGTGTTTGCTTCGTGGCAGTGTTTCGGGATGCCCTGTCTCTGAAGTATGTGTATGTGTGTTGTTGCATACAAGTGTATGTGCATGTGTTGTTGCGTACTGGTATACAGGGTCATGACGTTGGCCTGGGGGATAGGTTTATGACAGTCATAAATACCTCTTCCCCCCTTTTTCCTTGGTTAACATAGAGATTCTGGGAACATCAGTAGGTGGGGGGAAATGAACTATATTCTGGTAATCCGAACAATTGAACATATGCGGTGGTACATAATGAATATGATGTCAGTTCGGTTGTCATCTGAGACATTCTCATCAATGATAAGATGACAAACTCTACAGTGGAAAGTCTACACATCAGAGTTATCGGATTCACATGGAATTGTTGTTCAATTTAAATGTTTGAATATGAAATTATTTGTGATGGGATGAAATGTGATTTTAGCTTCTAAAATGTGAGATGTGGGTTTTCATAAGATAGGGCTCTGCTCACTCAGTGGCTCGCCTCTGTGGAGGGACATGGGCTATAAAACTTTTCAAACACAGCCACTTCTCCCTCCCTATATAAACCCTTGACGACAATAGAACTTCCTGTTCCGATGAGGTAGGATGACGGTCCTATGTCAGAATGGTTCAGATAATAACTACAGAACGAAGCCAACATCAGCATGAGCTATGGTTGCGAATGGTATGAACTTTGAACTCTTATTGAGTTGGCAACCGCAGCTGCAAACGCAGGTTAGGAAGGAACAGACAGAGTATCCCATCTACCACACAATGACGTTACTACAACGTATCTAATTGACCACCAGAGACATTCTTCTAAGGACAATGGACTCGGTTTGGCAAAACGGCCTTCCATCTACCACCAACCTACTGAAGCGCAGCTCAGAGTAAATATTTCTTGCATTTTCCTTTTCCAAATGGGCGGTAATTTAGAATGCATAAGATACTGTATTTACGATAGCCCAGCTTCTTCCCTTTGTTCCTCAGTCTTCACGCTCCTTCACTCAAACCCAGACCCTTTTCTTTTGTGTAACCAGCTGTCATATCTGTTCCGCCCGCTATGGACGTTTTCCTTTATGACGTAATTTGTAATCAAGTTATGATTTAATTATGTGTATGTGTAATTCTGTGTGATTAGTTAGGTATTTAGTAAATAAATGATTAAACCCAATTTTGTATAGCTGATACAAATTGTTATCCAGAGTTCTTGCAGGTAACCAAGAATTGACAACTTTCAGATGAGACTGAATGAAGTAAGATGAAGATTAATGTTGACTGCTTTGGATGTAAAATATGTCTTTAAGAGTTTATTCGGAAGATAACAGCTCTATAAATATTATTTTGTGGTGCCCAACTCTCTAGCTAATTACACTTACATGATTAGCTCAGTCAGGTAATATTATTCACGGAGAAATTATTTTATAGAATAGCATGTCATATCACTTAATCCGGCATAGCCAAAGACACGACAACAGTATGTGTGTGTTCGTGTGCGTGTGTTGTTGCGTACTGGTATACAGTATGTGTGTGTAGCAGTGGTAGGGAACGTGTTTTCTAGAGCAGAGTGTGTACATTGATGCACAACACGACTTCTCATGGTTTACCAATTTGCCTTCAGATTCTGACGTTTAACAACGTTTCTCCAAACGTCAAATTCTGAAGTTCCTCTCAATTTATAATTTCGAAGGGTTAACAATTTGAATAGGGATAAAACATTAAGTTTAGGCATTAATTGTGAATGGTTGGGTTAAGAAGGGTAATAAACACTGAATGGTTGGGTTAAGGGTTAGGAAGGGTAATACAACACTGTGAATGGTTGGGTTAAGGGTTAGGAAGGGTAATACAACACTGTGAATGGTTGGGTTAAGGGTTAGGAAGGGTAATACAACACTGTGAATGGTTGGGTTAAGGGTTAGGAAGGGTAATACAACACTGTGAATGGTTGGGTTAAGGGTTAGGAAGGGTAATACAACACTGTGAATGGTTGGGTTAAGGGTTAGGAAGGGTAATAACCATTGTGAATGGTTGGGTTAAGGGTTAGGAAGGGTAATACAACACTGAATGGTTGGGTTAAGGGTTAGGAAGGGTAATACAACACTGAATGGTTGGGTTAAGGGTTAGGAAGGGTAATAAACATTGTAATACTGTGTCCAATTTGTAAGTCGCTCTGGATAAGAGCGTCTGCTAAATGACTTAAATGTAAATGTAATGTAAATGTCTACCACTGGGAACTTGCCACCCTCAGAGTCATGGGAAACATTGCTCTTAATGTCAAATTTCAAAGATAAGTTTGGTTTTGGATAGAGTTAAAATAAAGTTTAGCCATTCATTGCAAATGGTTAAAGGTTAGGATAAAAAACATTAAAAGGAGAGTGAGAGAATAGGAGAACCTGCCAGAGAGAGAAATAGAGACAGAATGAAATGAACGAGACAGAGGCATAGAGACAGCATGAAATGAACGAGACAAAGAACGACAGAAAGAACAACAGAAGAGAGAAAGAGCAAGACATAGGCCTAGATGAAGGACTGTAGGTACCTAGGTGATAGACTGTAGGTACCTAGATGATGGACTGTAGGTACCTAGATGATGGACTGTAGGTACCTAGATGATGGACTGTAGGTACCTAGGTGATAGACTGTAGGTACCTAGATGATGGACTGTAGGTACCTAGATGATGGACTGTAGGTACCTAGATGATGGACTGTAGGTACCTAGATGATGGACTGTAGGTACCTAGGTGATAGACTGTAGGTACCTAGATGATGGACTGTAGGTACCTAGATGATGGACTGTAGGTACCTGAGATCCAGAAAACAGATAAAGACACAACCCCCCAACCAATACCCCTTACCCCTGCCCACAAACACATCTAAGACCCAGATGTTCAGGTCTGTAAAGTTGTGGGCTGCACTATGATGACGCCCATCTGCTGTAGTGGTGTCGTTGTGGGCTGCTCTATGATGAGGCCCATCTGCTGTAGTGGTGTCGTTGTGGGCTGCTCTATGATGAGGCCCATCTGCTGTAGTGGTGTCGTTGTGGCCTGCTCTATGATGAGGCCCATCTGATGTAGTGGTGTTGTTGTGGCCTGCTCTATGATGAGGCCCATCTGCTGTAGTGGTGTCGTTGTGGCCTGCTCTATGATGAGGCCCATCTGATGTAGTGGTATTGTTGTGGCCTGCTCTATGATGAGGCCCATCTGATGTAGTGGTGTCGTTGTGGGCCTGCTCTATGAGGCTCTATGTTGAGGCCCATCTGCTGTCGTGGTGTGGTTGTGGGCCTGCTCTATGAGGCTCTATGATGAGCCCCATCTGCTGTAGTGGTGTCGTTGTGGGCCTGCTCTATGAGGCTCTATGATGAGGCCCATCTGCTGTAGTGGTGTCGTTGTGGGCCTGCTCTATGAGGCTCTATGTTGAAGCCCATCTGCTGTAGTGGTGTCGTTGTGGGCCTGCTCTATGAGGCTCTATGATGAGGCCCATCTGCTGTAGTGGTGTCGTTGTGGGCCTGCTCTATGAGGCTCTATGATGAGGCCCATCTGCTGTAGTGGTGTCGTTGTGGGCCTGCTCTATGAGGCTCTATGTTGAAGCCCATCTGCTGTAGTGGTGTCATTGTGGGCCTGCTCTATGAGGCTCTATGATGAGGCCCATCTGCTGTAGTGGTGTCGTTGTGGGCTGCTCTATGATGAGGCCCATCTGTTGTAGTGGTGTCGTTGTGGGCTGCTCTATGAGGCTCTATGATGAGGCCCATCTGCTGTAGTGGTGTCGTTGTGGCCTGCTCTATGATGAGGCCCATCTGCTGTAGTGGTGTCGTTGTGGGCTGCTCTATGATGAGGCCCATCTGCTGTAGTGGTGTCGTTGTGGGCTGCTCTATGATGAGGCCCATCTGCTGTAGTGGTGTCATTGTGGGCCTGCTCTATGATGAGGCCCATCTGCTGCGTCATTAATAATGCATGGCCTTTGTTCAGGGCTCTCCATCACACACACACACACACACACACACACACACTAACACATACAGAGATACACTAAAGGACAATCCAACCATATGTAGGACACGTAGGGGAGTGGATTAAGTTGAGATATGTTTGACATTCAGCATCACTCCGTCAAGGGAAATACAGTATTCTTTATAACAAAGATATCTACGTATATTTCAGGATGTTGTGTAACCCTGGAAACAATCAGAAGTTGTGTAAACATAACAGTTTTGAAAAGATAACTTGTCTCTTGGGTTTCTTGGCACAACTTAAATCCACCAAACAGAGGAAGTTAAGCTGCCTATAAATGTCTTTTCTTAATGAAATATCAGCACTACTTTGTAATTAAATTACAACCACGTCTGTCTTTATTTCCCAAACACAATTACAATAATTTGTCCTTTGATAATTTTAACACTTTTAAACACAGGTGTAACACCTAACAAAGTTCGCTCCCGAGTGGCCAGCGTCGTCCGGGTTCATTGTAAATAAGAATTTGTTCTCAACAGACTTCCCAGTTAAATGAAGGTTAAATGAAACAAACAGCGTACATTACCCATGGGAAGAAAACATGTACATTGGCTCACCTTACCCCATGGCCATTGGCTCACCTTACCCCATGGCCATTGGCTCAGCTTACCCCATGGCCATTGGCTCAGCTTACCCCATGGCCATTGGCTCACCTTACCCCATGGCCATTGGCTCACCTTACCCCATGGCCATTGGCTCAGCTTACCCCATGGCCATTGGCTCACCTTACCCCGTGGCCATTGGCTCACCTTACCCCATGGCCATTGGCTCACCTTACCCCATGGCCATTGGCTCACCTTACCGCAGGGTAAACATTTTGACTATATTAGCCCACACAGCTACAAGGATGCACGTTCATGCTCGGTTTAGGACCTCATATTGAAGCTTATAGAGACCCCAACTGATGTATATAACAATCTTTAAATTATCTACGTTGGTTTAGATACAAGCATCAAAAAACCTCTAACACAATTCATTAATTAGACTTTGTGAAAATGTGTTGTTTTTTTACCACTTTTCCTATGTGGATTCTTCCTTCTCGGACTCCATGATATGATGACCTCTTCATAAACATTTGGTCAAATTCTAAGTTTTAAGTATGGTTTCCTAGAAACAAGGGTGGCTCAACTTACCCCACTCTCCCCTTCTCTATATACCCCATACTGCAGACATAATCTGTACTGTGCTGGCTGGGATTTGTCTTTCACGTTGTTCTTTCCAGCACGGCTCCAGCAACTATGGTATATCCGTAACCAGGCCAGCTCAGTTTCACAAACCTTGGCTCAGAAGTATAAATAAGTGTCAGATGATATCTCTTCTCTCTGAACTATCTAATAATCCCCCTCCAGCACATTATTTGCCTCAACCTGGGATACCATCACCTGACAAGTCCATGCACAGCAGATCACTTCCACTATAACACATGCATGGCAAGCAGGGGCTAATTAATTAAGGCTAGCACAGGCCAGTGAATGCTAACACTGGCTAAAACAGGCTAGCACGGGATAGCACAGGCTAGCAAAGAAACGTTCACAGTCTAGCATTAGCTAGCTTAGCGTGCTAATTTAGAGCACAACCAGTGGTCCTGCCTCTGCCTCCTTCCAGTGATGGCTGTTCTGTGGGTGAAATTAGAGCATTGTCCCCCATATGATTCATAAGACTGCTACTTTTAGCCGTGACAATTTGTAAAATTGACAAAAGGATGTCACAACAAGTCACTCGAGGGCGGCGAGCGCCTCTGTTGGCTGAAGCCCCCAGGAGGATATTCAGACAACCTTCAACACACACGCCAGAACTTCCACACACACACACACACACACACACACACACACACACACACACACACACACACAGGAGATAATACACACGCAGGAGATTACACATACACACACACACACGAGAACAAGCAGGAGGGGAGAACTGTACACGTCGAGGACATACTCCAGTGTTTGTGCATCTGCATGGATGTCTTTGTGTGTGTGTGTGTGTCTTTGTGTGTGTGTGTGTGTCTTTGTGTGTGTGTGTGTGTGTCTAGGTGTCCCAGACACGGTGTGCTGTGGCACATTGTGACCCGTGTTTGTGTGTCTAGCTGGTCATCCTGATGGATGAAGTGACATGTAACAACGCCTGGCACAGCTCAGCACGGCTCAGAACAGCTCAGCACAGCTCAGCACAGCTCAACACAGCTCAGAGAGGGGAGGGGAAGAGAGGGTCACACACAGTCTACATCAGTTACCAAGACCTTAATACACCAGACATGGACACACTGGCTAACCAGCATGGTCCTCAACACTGGCGCACACGCACACACACAGACAAACCGACACACACACAATTACGCATCCAGGCATACACACACAAGCTTACACAGCACCCCCCGCCCATATCTGTACACACTAATGAGTGTGTGACAGCCTGGTTGACAGTCTCGTTAGCTAGTGGTGTCCCAATACAGTGTGACGTATCAGACATGGCACACATCTACACTGATACACCCTGACACATCTACACTGATACACCCTGGCACATCTACACTGATACACCCTGGCACATCTACACTGATACACCCTGACACATCTACACTGATACACCCTGACACATCTAAACTGATACACCCTGACACATCTACACTGATACACCCTGGCACATCTACACTGATACACCCTGGCACATCTACACTGATACACCCTGGCACATCTACACTGATACACCCTGGCACATCTACACTGATACACCCTGGCACATCTACACCCTGGCACATCTACACTGATACACCCTGACACATCTACACTGATACACCCTGGCACATCTACACTGATACACCCTGACACATCTACACTGATACACCCTGGCACATCTACACCCTGGCACATCTACACTGATACACCCTGACACATCTACACTGATACACCCTGGCACATCTACACTGATACACCCTGGCACATCTACACTGATACACCCTGGCACATCTACACTGATACACCCTGGCACATCTACACTGATACACCCTGGCACATCTACACTGATACACCCTGACACATCTACACCCTGACACATCTACACTGATACACCCTGACACATCTACACTGATACACCCTGAAACATCTACACTGATACACCCTGGCACATCTACACTGATACACCCTGGCACATCTACACTGATACACCCTGACACATCTACACTAATACACCCTGGCACATCTACACTGATACACCCTGGCACATCTACACTGACACACCCTGGCACATCTACACTGATACACCCTGGCACATCTACACTGATACACCCTGGTACATCTACACTAATACACCCTGGCACATCTACACCCTGACACATCTACACTAATGCACCCTGGCACATCTACACTGATACACCCTGGCACATCTACACTGATACACCCTGGCACATCTACACTGATACACCCTGGCACATCTACACCCTGACACATCTACACTGATACACCCTGACACATCTGCACTGATACACCCTGGCACATCTACACTGATACACCCTGGCACATCTACACTGACACACCCTGGCACATCTACACTGACACACCCTGGCACATCTACACTGATACACCCTGGCACATCTACACTGATACACCCTGGCACATCTACACTGATACACCCTGGCACATCTACACTGACACACCCTGGCACATCTACACTGACACACCCTGGCACATCTACACTGACACACCCTGGCACATATACACCCTGGCACATCTACACTGATACACCCTGGCACATCTACACTGATACACCCTGGCACATCTACACCCTGACACATCTACACTAATACACCTTGGCACAGCTACACCCTGACACATCTACACTGATACACCCTGACACATCTACACTAATACACCCCGGCACATCTACACTAATACACCCTGGCACATCTACACTAACACGCCCTGGCACATCTACACCCTGACACATCTACACTAATTCACCCCGACACATCTACACTAATTCACCCCGACACATCTACACTACCACACCCTGACACATCTACACTACCACACCCTGACACATCTACACTAATACACCCTGGCACATCTACACTAATACACCCTGGCACATCTACACTAATACACCCTGGCACATCTACACTAACACACCCTGGCACATCTACACTAACACGCCCTGGCACATCTACACCCTGACACATCTACACTAATACACCCTGACACATCTACACTAATACACCCTGACACATCTACACTAATACACCCTGACACATCTACACTAATACACCCTGACACATCTACACTGATACACCCTTACACATCTACACTGATACACCCTGACACATCTACACTAATACACCCTGGCACATCTACACTAACACACCCTGGCACATCTACACTAACACGCCCTGGCACATCTACACCCTGACACATCTACACTAATACACCCTGACACATCTACACTAATACACCCTGACACATCTACACTAATACACCCTGACACATCTACACTAATACACCCTGACACATCTACACTAATACACCCTGACACATCTACACTAATACGCCCTGACACATCTACACTAACACGCCCTGACACATCTACACTAACACACCCTGGCACATCTACACTAACACACCCTGGCACATCTACACTAACACGCCCTGGCACATCTACACCCTGACACATCTACACTAATACACCCTGACACATCTACACTAATACACCCTGACACATCTACACTAATACACCCTGACACATCTACACTAATACACCCTGACACATCTACACTAATACACCCTGACACATCTACACTAACACACCCTGACACATCTACACTAACACGCCCTGACACATCTACACTAACACGCCCTGACACATCTACACTAACACGCCCTGGCACATCTACACCCTGACATATCTACACTGATACACCCTGACACATCTACACTAATACACCCTGGCACATCTACACTAATACACCCTGGCACATCTACACTAACACACCCTGGCACATCTACACTAACACACCCTGGCACATCTACACTAACACACCCTGGCACATCTACACTAACACGCCCTGGCACATCTACACCCTGACACATCTACACTAATACACCCTGACACATCTACACTAATACACCCTGACACATCTACACTAATACACCCTGACACATCTACACTAATACACCCTGACACATCTACACTAATACACCCTGACACATCTACACTAATACACCCTGACACATCTACACTAATACACCCTGACACATCTACACTAATACACCCTGACACATCTACACTAACACGCCCTGACACATCTACACTAACACGCCCTGACACATCTACACTAACACGCCCTGGCACATCTACACCCTGACATATCTACACTGATACACCCTGACACATCTACACTAATACACCCTGGCACATCTACACTAATACACCCTGGCACATCTACACTAACACACCCTGGCACATCTACACTAACACACCCTGGCACATCTACACTAACACACCCTGGCACATCTACACTAACACGCCCTGGCACATCTACACCCTGACTCATCTACACTGATACACCCTGACACATCTACACTAACACACCCTGACACATCTACACTAATACACCCTGGCACATCTACACTAACACACCCTGGCACATCTACACTAACACACCCTGGCACATCTACACTAACACGTCCTGGCACATCTACACCCTGACACATCTACACTAATACACCCTGACACATCTACACCCTGACACATCTACACTAATACACCCTGACACATCTACACTAATACACCCTGACACATCTACACTAATACACCCTGACACATCTACACTAATACACCCTGGCACATCTACACTAATACACCCTGGCACATGTACACTAACACACCCTGACACATCTACACTAATACACCCTGACACATCTACACTAATACACCCTGACACATCTACACTAATACACCCTGACACATGTACACTAACACACCCTGACACATCTACACTAATACACCATGTTACTACTGGTAATAAACAAGAGCAGACCGGTGGGTGTGTGTTTGTTGGTGTAAATGTGCTGGGGGTTTAGAGTTGGAAGACTTACAGGGAGGGGTCGTGCACCAGATCTTTTAGGTTGATTCCACTGCGGTCCTCTGCCAGGTTCCTAAAACAGCTGTCACTCACTGGATGGAGAGAACGATAGATAGATAGATAGAGAGAGATAGAGAGAGAGAGAGAGAGAGAGCGAGAGCGAGACAGAGAGAGAGACAGAAAGCGAGAGAGAGAAATCATCAGTAAAGTGGAGCAATATATAGAGATTACAAAATAATATCCCCCAGTCCAGACAGACAGACAGAGAGACAGACAGAGAGACAGACAGCCAGAGACAGACAGGAGACAGAGACAGACAGCCAGAGACAGACAGACAGACAGACAGACAGACAGACAGACAGACAGACAGACAGACAGACAGACAGAGAGACAAACAGAGACAGACAGGAGACAAACAGGAGACAAACAGGAGACAGCCAGAGACAGACAAACAGGAGACAGACAGAGAGACAAACAGGAGACAGACAGAGAGACAGACAGGAGACAGACAGCCAGAGACAGACAGGAGACAGAGACAGACAGCCAGAGACAGACAGACAGACAGGAGACAGAGACAGACAGACAAACAGAGACAGACAGGAGACAAACAGGAGACAGACAGAGAGACAGACAGGAGACAGACAGAGAGACAGACAGAGAGACAGACAGGAGACAGACAGGAGACAGACAGCCAGAGACAGACAGGAGACAGAGACAGACAGCCAGAGACAGACAGACAGACAGACAGACAGACAGACAGACAGACAGACAGAAAAACAGAGACAGACAGAGACAGACAGACAGACAAACAGAGACAGACACAAACAGAGACAGACACAGAGACAGACACAAACAGGAGACAAACAGGAGACAAACAGGAGACAAACAGGCAGACAGACAGACAGAGAGAGACAGACAAACAGACACAGACAGAGACAGACAGACAGACAGGAGACAGACAGACATACAGGAGACAGACAGACAGACAGACAGGAGACAGACAGACAGACAGACAGGAGACAGACAGACAGACAGACAGGAGACAGACAGGAGACAGACAGGAGACAGACAGACAGACAGGAGACAGACAGACAGACAGGAGACAGACAGACAGACCGAGACAGACAGACAGACCGAGACAGACAGACAGACCGAGACAGACAGACAGACCGAGACAGACAGACAGACAGACCGAGACAGACAGACAGACCGAGACAGACAGACAGACCGAGACAGACAGACAGACAGACAGACAGAGACAGAGACAGACAGACAGACAGACAGACAGACACACACACACAGACAGACACACACAGACAGACACACACACAGACAGACAGAAACACAGACAGAGACACAGACAGAGAGACAGACACAAACAGACAGACAGACAGAGACACAAACAGAGAGACACAGACAGACAGACAGACAGAGGCAGAGACAGACAGAGGCAGAGACAGACAGAGGCAGAGACAGACAGAGGCAGAGACAGACAGAGGCAGAGACAGACAGAGGCAGAGACAGACAGAGACAGACAGAGGAAGAGACAGACAGAGACAGAGACAGACAGAGACAGAGACAGAGACAGAGGCAGACAGAGGAAGAGACAGACAGAGGAAGAGACAGACAGAGGCAGAGACAGACAGAGGCAGAGACAGACAGAGACAGACAGAGGAAGAGACAGACAGAGACAGAGACAGACAGAGACAGAGACAGACAGAGGCAGAGACAGACAGAGGCAGAGACAGACAGAGACAGACAGAGGAAGAGACAGACAGAGACAGAGACAGACAGAGACAGAGACAGAGACAGAGGCAGACAGAGGAAGAGACAGACAGAGGAAGAGACAGACAGAGGCAGAGACAGACAGAGGCAGAGACAGACAGAGACAGACAGAGGAAGAGACAGACAGAGACAGAGACAGACAGAGACAGAGACAGAGACAGAGGCAGACAGAGGAAGAGACAGACAGAGGAAGAGACAGACAGAGGCAGAGACAGACAGAGACAGAGACAGACAGAGACAGACAGAGGCAGAGACAGACAGAGGCAGACAGAGGCAGAGACAGACAGAGGCAGAGACAGACACAGACATCTGCAACCGCTGTGTACCATGACTTTTGAGCAGGTGTGAGCCACATGAGTCATCATTGTGCTCAGAGATAGAATAACAGAGAGAGAGAGAGAAAGTGAGAGAGACTTCGTAAGAAAGAGATAAGGTGTTTCGTGGTATAAGAGATTACTATGGAGCTTATAGTGTATAAGATATATAAATACATCTTTATACAAATAGACTGACTTAGAAAGTGACAAAGAGTAGCGCTATCATCGCTGCACTCCACCAACTCCAAAACACTACAAGTAGGGACACATGGACAACAGGAAAATTCTTACATTTCTAACCACTGATGGAGTGCAGGAGGGGAAAGAGAGAGAGAGATGGTGAGGAAATAAAAGAAGAGAAAGGGATGACAGAGGAGGAGGGTAGAATGAGAGAAAAATGGCTGAGGGGGAATGAGGAGAATGAGAGAGAGGGATGAGAGAGAGGGATGAGAGGAGAGAGGGGTGATGAGAGAGAGGGAGAAGGGTAAGGAAAATGAGAGAGGATGAGAAGAGGTAAAAGGGATTGCTGTAGGGACAGAGGTAAACAGAGAGGGTAGGCCAGTGCTCTGGGCTCTGGCAAATAAATGTGAGAGTGCTGACATTTACACAAGAGAGAGA